>NC_025695.1:17437312-17451603 GCF_000633955.1 Camelina sativa | reverse complement strand
CCCAATTAACCCACAGGGAGTTTCCAGCAGACACTAAACGCCAAATAAGTTTCAGAATGCAGACTGTGTTCGTATCTTGCAGGCGACGAAGCCCCAGACCACCCTCACGTGTTACACACATCAAACCAAGAAATCTTTGCCTTTTTTGAATTCAGAGCCGGACCAGACCACAAGAAAGCGGAGAAGAGGCTATCAATCTCTTGAAGACACTTCTTCGGCAGACTGAAAGCAGAGAGCCAGAAGTTGGTAAGGCTAGAAAGAACTGATTTAATCAACTGTAGTCGACCTGCAAAGGACAGGAAGCGGCCGGTCCAGGACGTTATACGTAAGCGAATTCTCTCAATGAGTGGCAAATAGTCAGCGGGCGTTATACATCGAGTTAGAAGCAGAAGTCTCAGGTACCAGACAGGGAGAGAACCAACTGCAAACGGAAAATGCTGAAGAATAGCTTGTTGGTGTTGCGGTGAAGTACCCGCCATAAAAAGAGTTGATTTCTCAAGGCTTATTTTGAGACCAGAGGCTGCTGCAAACCGATCAAACACTGCTAATGTTTCTTCGACAGATCGAGAGCTACCATCAGAGAAAAATAGAATATCATATGCAAAACAAAGATGGGTGAGTCTCATTGTTTTGCAGCGAGGATGGTATCCAATTTGTTGATCGAGTGCAGCCTTGTCAAGCATAAGGGACAATACATTCATGCAAATGACAAAAAGATATGGTGATAAGGAGCATCCCTGTCACAACCCTCTTGTACTCTGAAAGTAACCTGCTAACTCTCCATTGACCTGTACGGAGAACGAAGCTGAACCAATGCAAAGTTCAATCCAATGGATGAAGATATCAGGAAGGTTGATGGCTTTGAGAATTTTTAGGAGGAAATGCCATTGTACTGAGTCAAAAGCTTTGGAGATATCGATTTTCATCATGCAACGAGGTGATATTGATTCCTTGTGATAATCTTTAACCAGCTCCGAAGCAAGCAGCAAATTTTCCATCATAAGTCGGTCCTTGATAAACGCGGACTGGTTTGGAGCAATGAATGAGGGCAAAATAACCTTCAATCGATTAGCAATGATCTTGGAGACTACCTTATATAACACGTTACAACATGAAATGGGACGATAATCCTTCATCTCCATAGAATCAGTCTTTTTCGGTATTAAGGCCAGAATTGTTGAGTTGACACCTTTGGGAAGGAACCCTTTCAGGAAGAAGGACTGAACAGCGACTATGAAGTCGTCCCCTAAAATCGGCCATGCTTGGTTAAAAAATTCCACAGTGTAGCCATCAGGCCCCGGAGATTTACCCACTGGCATCTTAAAAAGTGTTTGACGTATCTCATCCGTCGAAACCAACTTCAGTAACCCCTCTTGATCTGTACTGGAGCAACGATACGCCATCAACTCCTGCAACTGGTCAACACTAGTGCCCCTGTAGTCCGAAGGTGTATGTGTTAGAAACTCCTCAAAAAATCTCACCGCCTCGGATTTTAGTTCAGGTTGAGTTTTAACTATAGTTCCATCAGAACAGAGTATCTCTCGAATGACATTGAGAGCTTGTCTAGACTTTACAACATTGTGAAAGAATTTGTTATTCTTGTCACCAACCAATAACCAGTGCAGTTTCGATCTTTGTTTCAGAAACTTCTCCTCCAAGTCAGAAACATGATCCCATCGTTGAAACGCTTGCTCTTCAGCCTCCACTGAATCCGCTTTCGGCGTAAGCAATGTAGTAGTCTGTCGCTCACAGAGGATCTTGTGAGAATCCTCGACCTGCTTCGAAAGCTTACTCAGCTTTTGACGACCTAAAGACCGCAAAATTGGCTTGAGCGCCTTAAGCTTCTTGGCAAAGCGATACATTGCTGAGGTGGAGTGATAGAGGCTCTCTGAGCTGTCCCAGAACGTCTGCACCGTAGACATAAAGTCTGCGAAAGACGTGAGAACATTTGAAAACTTGAACGGCCCCCTCGGTTTACTGACTAGAGTTCCCATCGTAAACCTGCATTGGAGGTGGTCAGAGCACCCACCGGATTCAAATACACTATAAGTATCACCAAAAAGTTGACTCCATTCCTCATTAACCAATATACGATCCAACTTCTTGCATACAAGTCCCTCATCCTTCTTATTTTCCCACGTAAACAGAGGACCATGAGAACTCATATATGATAAAGAGCAGTGACGCACCACATCCTGAAAATCTCTCATTCCAACTGTGAGAGAGGGAGATTGCTCATAGTTGGAATGTTCTTCACTGTCAAGGATTTCATTGAAATCTCCCACTAACATCCAAGGTTTATTAGCGAACAAAGGAGAATCAAAATGATGCTTAAGATCCTCCCATAACTCCCTCCTTTCATCAGCCAGATTGTAAGCATACACAAAAGAGACAAAAAAACTCCATAGTATCCCCAGGTAGAAGAACTGAGCAGGTAATAACCTGACCACTCTTAAAAACCGGGGTAACTCGCACATCCTCCTTCCACACCACCCAAATTCTCCCAAGATGATTAAACTCATAGTTATTAAGTGAAGACCAACCACGGAAAACAGAAGAGATAATCCGAGAGGCCTTATGTCCTGGACACGCGTTTCAAGTAGACATCCAAACTGCAAGGATTCAGCTTGCACCCAGTCCCTAACAATAGAATGTTTTTTTTATTTGTTAAAACCACGCATATTCCAGGAGAAACCAGACATTAACGACGCGGTTTGGAGTTCTTCTTGCTCGATATGCCAGGAGGGAAACTCTTGGCTTGCTGAGAAGAGGACTCCGAAGCAGGCTTATGAATTATCTTAGATTGCCGAGGTAAAAAAACTCGAATGGCTGACTCCACTGCAGGATCCGGCTTATCCTTAACAGCTACAGTTGCAGGTGCTCCTGTGGGAGCCAAATCCCGAGAGTCAACTGTATCCTTTGCCGGTTCGCCAACATCCTCTAAATCCTCCCCAGTGTCTTGTAGAACAGAGTACCGAGACGACCCGAGAATAGGTTGGCTAACAGCAGACGCACTACGAACTTTTTCAACACTCTTACAACCCTTCCCTAGAGAGACGACTGACCAACCCACTGCATCCTCCTTCAACTGTTTAGATGTTTGTCCCTCCCCTTCTGGAAGTGCACAAGTTGCAGTCGGCAAAACCGGAGGTGGAATCTCAGACTCAAGAATCTTAGATGGAGAAACAATCTCACCCTCCTCGATAACCTCTGCAGCACCCTTTTTTGGGGAAACTTGTGTAGTCACGTAACTGTCATCGGAATGACCCCACCTTTGACAGCGGGAGCATCGCGGTGGTAACCATGGGTAAAGAAACTCTACGGTGACATCCTCCTCCTTCGTTAACTGAAACCGAAACGTGTTTGGCAAGGTTCGTGTGAGATTAACTTCCACAAAAACTTTAGCCTCATCAAATTTACTACAGAGCTCTGTATCCGGGTGTAGCCTAATAGGGTTTCCTATAGATCTAGTCAAGAAACCAAGACCTTCCCAGGAAAAAAGAGAATGAGGGACATTCTTCAGAGTAACCCACAAGGGCATTGAGGTGATCACCGGCTGTGCATCTTCGGGAATAGGGGACCATTTAGCCAGCATCATAGGAACCCCCACAATATTCCACATCCCTCGGCATAAAACTCTTAACCTTGTAGCCTCATCACGAATACGAAACCAAACCGAAGTTGTTGAGTTTTCATAGACGTCAATGCGAACCGACTTGTCACCAAGAGGCCAGATCTTATTGACAATCACATGGATTTTGGCACATGACGAGCCGTGGAGGGGAACCTCCCCACCAGAAAGTCATCCCACAGAGGAACCGAGCCCTGAAGCACCGCATCAAGGACCGCAATCGTTGGAACACCATCAACCAAACTTATTTCAAAATCATGTTTCTTAAGCGATGCACGCTTATTCACCACTGCTGCATAGGACTGTTGCTTATTGTGAGAAGAGGCCTTGTCACCCTGAGGATGGCCCGAAGAAGTCAGCTCTGACATGAGAGCACCCCGGCGGAGCCGTCACAAACCCTAGCGAGAGGGAGGTACTGCAAACCCTAGAATCGCCTTGTGTATCGCACTTTCCTTTTTTAACCAGAGAGCTTTTTTTGTTTTTTCAGTTTGTTATCTGACGCAAAATTTTGACAGAACTCCAAGTAGCAGAAAATGAAGAAAAGCTCAGGAGAACAACAAACACTATAACACTGCACATAAGATAAGGAAGCATAAGTGAAAACCAAAAAGACAGAGACCCAGGAAGAAACAACGATTCCGAACTGCGAAGCTCGGACATTGGCATGATTTCCTCAATGGGAATAACTTTTTGGTAGTATTAAAAGTAAATCTACACTGCACACCGATTAATTTGTGTTTATTTACAAAGGTTGTAAGAGCGTGTGAGAATCTATCAATAAGGTTTATATAGCTAGATCAAAGTCGTGTAAGAGATTCAAAAATAGCATGACCAAATTTTATATTATGTTGGTTACTTAATTAAAATACCATGCATGAAGAACAAATTTCAAGTTGACACAAAAAAAAGAAACAAACTTCACTCTACTGTTGCCAACCTTTACTTTCGATAAAAATAGAAGTGAGAGACCAATTGCTTTGGTCACATAATTATAACTCATAACAATATCTTTGTCGAACCCAAGGGCCTTTCTAAATTCCCGTAAACAATTGGGAGGGAAGAAACTAAAAACTATCACGATCATCAAAGTTCATCAAAGTTCATAGAAAGTAAAACAGCCACTGATCAAAATTCACAATTAAGTACGAGTTGGCATGTTGTTGAACCTCTAGGAGAGAGTAACAAATCCTGGATCATCATCTCAACTGGAACTTGTCTCTCTGGAGCGTCCATAAACAAGATTGTCCCAGTCTTCAAGCAACAAGCATTTCTCAAGATATATTTCAGCAGATGTCTCTCTTTCTCCGTCCCAAACAACCTTGTCCACTTGAAAGTTTCAAGACTCGATAACAAACATTTAGGAACACAATTTAGTCCATCCTCCCAGGGAAGCATTGGATGGAAATAACCCTCTTCATGACCCTGTGACAATAAAAAAAAAAAGAAAAAAAAAAAGAGAACATTAATTAATCGAAGTAAATTAAAGCATAAAAAAATGACTTAAAACGAACAAACTTACATCATGCAGATAGACCTCCAGCTCTTGTAAATTTGGAGAATCTTTGAGTAATTGAGCAAGTAACTTTGACCAATCATAATCACATTGACACAACTTAAGATGTTTAAGATGATTGAAGTCAATACCCTCACGGTATAAAGCCTGCACACGACGGCAAATGATTCATGCAACATTAAGAAAACCTGGTCTGGTGTCCTAAAATGAGATTGAAATGAAAACATATATTACCTCAAGGGGATTGGCTCCTACGCATATTGAAAGCCGCTTAACAAATGTGATTGATGTAACAAACTTGTCAAAACCAAGGTACACGGAATCAATTTCCACTTCCTCCAGCTTGGGCATAGTGTTAGAAGAGAAGGAGTAACTACCATTCTCAGTATAATCCTCAGTAACTTTGAAATACTTCAAAGAAGGAGTTTTTACCACAAGCTCACGAAAATCATTAGTTCTTAATATCTCAACAGTTAGTCTCTGTAAGGACGGGACATTTACCTTCCATGTTCCAAAATGGTCAAACTCACTTCGTTCCAACACTAGATCTTCAAGAACAGGGCAACTGGAAAGGAGTTTCTGAAGAGAATTCTCATCTGAGTAAGTCACACGTCGAAGGAGCAAAGTTTTCAAGAAGGGGAGACATGCCATGCGAGGAACATCGATGAGAACATCGTCATTCAGGTTCAAGATCACTAGCGATTTGCAGATATACAAACTACTAGGCAATCTAACAGGCTGCCTCATAAAAATAAAGAAGTCACGAATTACTCTGAAGGCAAGACTTAACTCACGGATACAGTGAGAAACTGCAAATGCAACCCATAGTTCGATAGCTTGAGGCTCAAATGTTTGAACTGGTCCATTGAACTTGAGATGCAAGCTTTCTATGACTGGAGCTTTATGAAATGGCAAATTCAGATTTATAAAACGCTTTAATCTCTCTTGCTCAGCAGCAGAATAATCGGAGCAATCGTACTCAAGCTTAGGCAACCACATCCAAAGAAACTCCCATCGCTTGGATAAAATACTCGTCCTAACTGCAGTTTTAGTTGGGAGAAGCAGTAGTATCTTCAAGAGTAATTCATCAGGCAACCCACTGATCTTATCCTTATCTTCAGAATCTTGACATTTCTCTTTTTTTCTCATCATCGTTGATTCTCTTGTCATTTCTCTTGTCAATGACTTAAGCGCCGTCTTGCAATACCAATATTGGGGTCTCCCTGAGTAAGTAACAAAGAAGAACATAAGATAACCGAAGAAAATCTTTTATTGTCATAGGTTGGGAGTTGAAATAATATATATAAGGACTAGGCCGACAAACATGCTTGTCCTCTTAATTCCTTAAATTTAATCTAAATGTTCACTCAATATTTTATACCATATTTATGTAAAATCTTGAACAAACATATATCCAACAAAGTCTTTTATGTTCCATATATTCTACCAGCCTATTCAAAATCAAACCAAAAATTTCATGTGTAACAAATTTAATGTCACACCCATTTCTCCGATTATGTAAAAACCCTAATTGTATCAACTTACCTCATGTCCTCAAAGAAAATGGAGTATCGAACTGCGTCTTGATTTAGAATCGGATTTGATCTCGTTTGCTTCTTAATTATGAACTCTTTAGAAACTCCGCCTACCCTCTTCTATCCATTAAAATTATCTTTTTTTCTCTCTCTCTCTCTTCAAAGCAGATAGCATGTTTTATCTTCCAACCCTAGGAGTATCTAAATACCCTTTAAATATTTCCAAACGACGTCATTTCGAAAAGAACAAAAAACAACGTCGTCCTATTTTATAAAATAATTTCCGGTAAGAATTCAATAACAATTTATCTTATTTAAATACAGTCAAAGTATGTAAACAAAAATCTAAAATTGTCAAACAAAAATGCTATGATTCTTTCAGTAATCGTTCATGGTATATGGCCAAATTTGAGTAGCATCTTAATATATAGCACTTACAAATTCCATACTTTTATAATTTGCTATCAGTGCCCACTTTTTTTAATAGAATGTCCGGATTGTCTATGAGGCTGGGGTTTAAACACTTCATGTTACTTTCTTCACTATGTTGAAGCTTGAAAAACAAAATAAAAGTTGTTTTTCTTTAGTTTTCTCTAGCTACATAGGTATATCTTCATTCTTCTCCCATCAAACACTCCCAACCCTCTGATTTCCAGGATATTTTAGACTAGGTAACGGGTACGTACACCGGTCAAAACTCGGAGCTAATTAAAAAATATATATATGCAATTTCAAAATCATCAAATACTCCCCAACCCTCTGGTACGTACATAGACTAGGTACGTACACCGTCCAAAAACTGTGATTTAACATAGGAAACATGCGTGTTTAGATACTACTTAGCCTATACGGACTGCAGCAACCTCTTAGCTTCTTCTCGGACCATGTTTCGAGAGAGAGTTATTTGTATATAATGGTAATTATTTGACTAATGTTGAGTAATATTGATATTGATGATGAGAATAGTAATTCTTGTCTAGCTAGTGATAATGATTTTCATGTATGAATATAACGTATGGTAAATCTAAAGTATCCAAAATATATATATTATTTTAAAGTACCAAAAATATTCATTATTTAGTCTCACATATTTGTGTTCTTTTACGGTCTAAAAATACCTTGGTTCAGTTTCCGTATCCGATAAAATTGGAACACCTCGGTTCAGTTAAGTTTATAAATCCATCTTTAATGCTTCCTCTTGGTGACTAACGTAATAACATGCAAAGACGAACCTGATCTTTGGACAATGTACGTATTGTTTGGACTACGTGTACAGGAGACGCAGGAACAAAGGCAAATCAATATAGGTCCATTGGAGATAAGAGTGGTGAGTTTGGGTACTTATGATTTTTTTTTTCCGTATCAAAGTTAATTTGACAATTTTCGCAAATTTTTGAAAGAACTACAAGTAGCAGAAATGAAGAAAAGCTAAGGAGAACAACAAACACTATAACACTACACACACAATAAGGAAGCAGAAGTGAAAACCAAACAGACAGAGACCCAGGAAGAAACACCGATTCCGAACTGCAAAGCTCGGACATTTGCGTGATTTTCTCAATGGGAATAACTTTTTACTAATATTAAAATAAATCTTTACTGCACACAGATTAATCTCTATATACTTATTTAAGTAATGTTGTTAACATTTAACCCTACTATTATATGGCATATTACAAAAATATCATTACATTTTAACTAAATAACTAACAAAAAAATTTATATTGGTCTATAACATAAGAAAAAAGAATTTTGAAAATTATTTCATAGTTTCTATTTATTGTTTCAGAAATCTTAGAAAACAATAACAAACTATTTAGAAAAATTATAAAACTTCATTTTATTTATAAAACAAAATTCAAATATTTACATATCTAAATGTTTAATAATGACAAATATATTTTAAATGATTGCTTCGGGCACTCTCCCAGTGTTAGAACGGCTTGCGTATAGGGGTGTCCGGTGTGATACTCTATGCAAACGATGTGAGTCTGCACCAGAAACTATTAATCATGCTCTTTTTGAGTGCCCTCGCTCGCGCGATGTCTGGGGGCTGTTACCGGTTTTGTTAGCTCCAGATGGTTTCCCATATGCTTCAATCTATGCAAATTTAGATTCTGTTTTCTGGCGGGCAGCTTCTCAGTTGGGGGATCCTGATGTAGCTCTTCGTCTTCTCTGGATACTTTGGAAAGACGGGAATAAAAAAGTTTTTCAGGGGTTAGAGGCCGAGTCGATGGAGATTTTACTTCAGGCGAATACTGATAAAGTACAGTGGGAAGAGGCCAAATCTTACTCGGACAGTTATTTGCATACTACGCCCCTGTTGGAGGACAGGGGAGCGTTTCCTCGATGTCAGATTGATGGTTCATGGAAAGGTTCAGATCCTTTACAGGGTCTGGGGTGGTGGTATTGTAGTGATAAAGATTCGACGCTTCTTCTGGGAGCATGGAGTCAGAGACGCGATCCTACATCCTTACATGCAGAGTTACAAGCCTTGATTTGGGCTATGGAGTCACTATTGGCGGCTGGACTTGTCTGCCAGAGCTTTGAGACAGATTGTGCAGAATTGGTGGCGATGGTACAGACGTCTGATGATTGGCCAGCTTTTTCGAACCTGTTGGAGGAGTTATTTTTGCTCAGGTCCCACTTTCCTTCCTTCTCCCTGACCAGGATCTCTCGAGAGCTCAACGTAAGGGCGGATTGTCTAGCCTGTTCTTCAAGATCTTTAATTACTGAAAATTCTTTTGTAAACTCTTTTCCCCCGGTTTGGACAACCAATCTTGGAGTTACCTTTTAATTTAATTAATTTTTGGTTGAAAAAAAAAAAAACTAAGATACAACATTGCTTATATTTTAAAAATATTTCTATATTCTTATTTGAGTAGTGTTGTTAGAACTTTAACCAACTTTGATGTGGCATATTAGGAAAAAATGCTATTGTATTTTAATTAATCTAATAACTAACAAAAGAAATTTAATATTTATTTACAAACTAAGAAACAATATTTTTAAAATTATTTAACAGATTCTATTTATTGTTTTAGAAATCTTAGGAAATAATAACTAACAATTAATTTGGCTAAAACTTATTTTTTTTTATACATAATAATACTAAGTGTATAATGTTGACAATATACATATACATAATCTAATTGTAATTTTCACATAAAATTTAATATATACTAACATGTTATACCAATAACTGCAATTTGTAAATTTGGTATATTAAGATCTTTAAACACAATCACATCAATTTGTAATACCATATTACATGTCAATACATTTTGTTGGGTTTTGTTTAAGACTTTACCGAATGTATAACNCTTTCCTTCCTTCTCCCTGACCAGGATCTCTCGAGAGCTCAACGTAAGGGCGGATTGTCTAGCCTGTTCTTCAAGATCTTTAATTACTGAAAATTCTTTTGTAAACTCTTTTCCCCCGGTTTGGACAACCAATCTTGGAGTTACCTTTTAATTTAATTAATTTTTGGTTGAAAAAAAAAAAAACTAAGATACAACATTGCTTATATTTTAAAAATATTTCTATATTCTTATTTGAGTAGTGTTGTTAGAACTTTAACCAACTTTGATGTGGCATATTAGGAAAAAATGCTATTGTATTTTAATTAATCTAATAACTAACAAAAGAAATTTAATATTTATTTACAAACTAAGAAACAATATTTTTAAAATTATTTAACAGATTCTATTTATTGTTTTAGAAATCTTAGGAAATAATAACTAACAATTAATTTGGCTAAAACTTATTTTTTTTTATACATAATAATACTAAGTGTATAATGTTGACAATATACATATACATAATCTAATTGTAATTTTCACATAAAAGTTAATATATACTAACATGTTATACCAATAACTGCAATTTGTAAATTTGGTATATTAAGATCTTTAAACACAATCACATCAATTTGTAATACCATATTACATGTCAATACATTTTGTTGGGTTTTGTTTAAGACTTTACCGAATGTATAACTAACGAATTTGTTATTGCACCCAAACCAAAATAGTAGTACCGACTACGGGTCAAAATCGGAGATCTTAAGTAAATTAAATATATAATTTTATAAAATGTACAGAATAAATAATTTTTTTACAATTATTTTGTAACAAACAAATCTATATTTACTTAAATTTACTCAAATTTACTAGTTTGTGTTTATTTACAAAAGTTTTAAGTAGTAAATTTACTCAAATTTACTAACAAATTTGATATTGCACCCAAACCAAAATAGTAGTACCGACTACAGATCGAAATCGGACCCAAAAGGGCCTTTTTAAATTTCCGTAAACAGTTGGGAATCAACTAAAAAACTATCACGATCATCAAAGTTCATCAAAGATCATTAAAGATCATCAAAGTTGCTGAGAATACTGCAGGTACGGAGGGTGAACGGGACCTTGGTTGGACGACTCCTACCAAAGGATTGCGAAGCCCAATGAAACAGGTTTCTAGTACAAAGGACGTGTCGAATATGTCGAACTCTTTTTCTTGTTTGAGTGACAAAGGGGAAGAGGGTGAGGCGTTGGATACAACAGTAGCGGAGAGTAGTGCTCCGACTATTACTAATTCTGCAGAGGGGACTCTCCCTACTGATACTGCAATTTTGGGGGTTGAACTGTTACTGGAAAAGCAGAAACAAGAAAAAGATAATACTTCTGAGTGTCAGGAGACTGGTCGATCTCTTCGACCTTCACTCCCTCGAGCATCTAAAGAGGTTCATAAATTTGTTACTACTACTAGTTCTCAGAGTGCCAGGGCACAAGCTCCTAGTTCTCTGAAACCACGTCAAATCCCAAAACAACTCTGATGTCAGGGTTCTTTTGGAACATGCGAGACTTTAACAAAAAGGAAAAGCAGCGTGTTGTGAGAGACTGGATGGGACAGGGAAATTTCGATTTCGGTTGTCTGATTGAAACTAAGGTGAAGGAAAGACGTGCGGATAGAGTGGTGAGATCTGTGTTTGCAGGCTGGTCCTTTCTATCAAACTACGATGAGCCTCGGTTAGGGAGACTTTGGGTGGTTTGGAAGAACAATGTCAAGGTTACTCCGGTCTATCGAACTGCTCAGTTAATCACATGCTCAATCTACATTGAAGGAATGGAGGAGTTCTTTGTTTCTTTTATTTATGCTTCCAATTTGTCTGCTGAGCGACAGGAATTGTGGACTGATTTTCGACACCACCAGGATTCTCCTTTGTTTCGGGACAAAGCTTGGCTTCTTTGTGGCGATTTCAATGAAATTTTAGATGGTGATGATCACTCTCTTAATGCTTCTGTCCCTTTCTGCACACCCGGGATGAGGCATTTTCAGGATTGTGCAAGATATTGCGATCTTTCTGACATGCATTATCATGGTCAGCGGTTCACATGGTGTAATAAGAGGCAGGACGGCGTTATCTGCAAAAAACTTGATCGAGTTCTAATGAATAAGCACTGGTTGCCGCATTTTGCACATTCATACTCTGTTTTTGAGCCGGGAGGATGTTCAGACCACCTCCGTTGTCGGTTTTACCTCTCTGCAGTAGCTCCAATAATCAAGAAACCTTTCAAGTTTATAAATGTCACTGCATCTCATCCCGATTTCACCAGGGAAGTGGATGAACACTAGAAAACATCACCATCTCTGTTTCATTCTACATCTGCAATGTATAAGTTATCCAAGAAACTCAAAGGACTGAAACCCTCTCTGTGATCTCTAGGGAAGCGTATGGTTGGCTCAATTTCCACCCGTACAAAAGCAGCTTATAAGGCTCTGTGTGATTTGCAGTCTGCAATGATGACAAACCCCTCCTCTCAAGCTGTTTGTGATGAGGCGGCTGCTTTTGATAAGTGGAAGATGCTATCTGATATAGAGGAACGTTACTTGAAACAAAAAGCTAAGCTTCATTGGTTGAAAGTGGGTGATCAAAACAATAAGGCTTTCCATACTGCAGCTACTATCCGTGAGTCGTGTAATAGCATCAGGGAAATTCAATGTGATGATGGTAGGGTTGTTACCACATAGGACCAGCTCAAGCAGGAGACTGCAAACTATTTCCAAGGCTTTCTTAACTTGAGACCTGAACACTACACTTCTTGGTCCCAAGAGGATTTGGAAGCAGTGTTGGATTTCAAATGTGCAGCGAGTGATAAGTGTTTGCTTACACATGAGGTATCAAAGGAGGAGATCAGGAGGGTGCTATTCACAATGCCTAATTCGAAATCTCTGGGACCAGATGAGTTTACTGCAGAGTTTTTTAAAGCTTCATGGGGAATTATTCATGAAGACTTCGTGGTTGCTATTCAATCTTTTTTCCGTACTGGTTTCTTGCCTAAAGGGGTTAACTAGACTATATTGGCTCTCATTCCCAAGAAAAAGAAAGCTACGCTCATGAAAGACTATCGGCCAATTTCCTGCTGTAATGTTCTCTACAAGGTTATTTCGAAGATCCTGGCTAATCGACTCAAGATCATACTACCAAAGTTCATCTCGCCTAATCAATCGGCTTTTGTCAAGGATAGACTGCTTATGGAGAATGTGCTGCTAGCCACAGAACTCATTAAAGATTATCACAAGGATACAGTATCCCCTCGTTGTGCTTTGAAGATTGATATATCAAAAGCTTTCGATTCTGTTCAATGGAGCTTCTTAATCACCACTTTGAGAGCAATGGATTTCCCTGAGCAGTACATTCTCTGGATCCAAACTTGTATCTCGACAGCATCTTTCTCTGTTCAAGTTAACGGAGAACTGGCTGGTTACTTTAGTAGCTCTCGCGGTTTACGTCAAGGCTGCTCACTTAGTCCATATCTCTTTGTTATCTGCATGAATGTCTTATCTCGCAAGTTAGATGTGGCTGCGGTTAATAGAGTTTTTGGCTATCACCCCAAGTGTAAACCGTTGAAGCTCACTCACATCTGTTTTGCTGATGACCTTATGGTGTTTGTTGATGGGTCCAAACAGTCGGTTACGGGTGCTCTACGGGTCTTCGACGACTTTGCGGTTCACTCAGGCTTGCACATTAGTATTGAAAAATCCACCATCTATACGGCTGGCATCCCCTCGACCATCAAAGAAGAGATCCTGCACCAATTCCCATTTGCATGTGGTTCTTTACCTGTACGATATCTTGGTCTACCGCTTTTACCAAGACGGATGACATCAGGGGACTATCTCCCACTCATAGAAAAGATTCATTCTCGGATTGCCTCGTGGACTGCTAGGATGCTCTCCTTTGCTGGTAGACTCCAGCTTATTGGATCAGTTCTATTCAGTCTAACAAACTTCTGGATCTCAGCGTTTAGGCTCTCCAAAGCCTGTATACAGGAGATTGATCGACTATGTTATGCTTTTTTGTGGTCCGGACCTTCTCTGAACGCAAAGAAAACCAAAGTGGCTTGGTCTGAAGTCTGCATGCCAAAGAGTGAAGGAGGCTTGGGACTAAGATCAATTACGGAAGCAAATAAAGTGAGCATGCTTAAGCTTATCTGGAGAATTTCTTCGGCTAGAGGCTCCTTATGGGTGGATTGGGTAAAGAGATCTCTTATTCGCAGTGGTTCTTTCTGGGCAGAAAAGGATAACACAACTTGTGGTTCATGGATTTGGC
>NC_025695.1:17430330-17431578 GCF_000633955.1 Camelina sativa | reverse complement strand
GACTGCTTATGGAGAATGTGCTGCTAGCCACAGAACTCATTAAAGATTATCACAAGGATACAGTATCCCCTCGTTGTGCTTTGAAGATTGATATATCAAAAGCTTTCGATTCTGTTCAATGGAGCTTCTTAATCACCACTTTGAGAGCAATGGATTTCCCTGAGCAGTACATTCTCTGGATCCAAACTTGTATATCGACAGCATCTTTCTCTGTTCAAGTTAACGGAGAACTGGCTGGTTACTTTAGTAGCTCTCGCGGTTTAAGCCAAGGCTGCTCACTTAGTCCATATCTCTTTGTTATCTGCATGAATGTCTTATCTCGCAAGTTAGATGTGGCTGCGGTTAATAGAGTTTTTGGCTATCACCCCAAGTGTAAACCGTTGAAGCTCACTCACCTCTGTTTTGCTGATGACCTTATGGTGTTTGTTGATGGGTCCAAACAGTCGGTTACGGGTGCTCCACGGGTCTTCGACGACTTTGCGGTTCACTCAGGCTTGCACATTAGTATTGAAGAGATCCTGCACCAATTCCCATTCGCATGTGGTTCTTTACCTGTACGATATCTTGGTCTACCGCTTTTACCAAGACGGATGACATCAGGGGACTATCTCCCACTCATAGAAAAGATTCGTTCTCAGATTGCCTCGTGGACTGCTAGGATGCTCTCCTTTGCTGGTATACTCCAGCTTATTGGATCAGTTTTATTCAGTCTAACAAACTTCTAGATCTCAGCGTTTAGGCTCCCCAAAGCCTGTATACAGGAGATTGATCGACTATGTTCTGCTTTTTTGTGGTCCGGACCTTCTCTGAACGCAAAGAAAACCAAAGTGGCTTGGTCTGAAGTCTGCATGCCAAAGAGTGAAGGAGGCTTGGGACTAAGATCAATTACGGAAGCAAATAAAGTGAGCATGCTTAAGCTTATCTGGAGAATTTCTTCGGCTAGAGGCTCCTTATGGGTGGATTGGGTAAAGAGATCTCTCATTCGCAGTGGTTCTTTCTGGGCAGAAAAGGATAACACAACTTGTGGTTCATGGATTTGGCGAAAGCTTTTGAAATATAGAAGCCTAGCAAAGCAGTTTATCAAGATGGAAGTGCACAACGGTGAATCAACCTCCTTTTGGTTTGATAACTGGTGTTCACTGGGATGTTTACATGATGTTTTGAGGGAACGGGGTTTCATTGATCTCGGCATCTCAAAGACAAGCACCATCGCTGACGTTCTGACTGGGAAACGGCGAAAGCGACATC
>NC_025695.1:17425285-17426103 GCF_000633955.1 Camelina sativa | reverse complement strand
ACAGTTGGTGTGGGAAGGGCTAGTGAAGAAGCTCCTCGCAGACAAGTACACAAGTCACTGGCAAGAAGTTTTTTCTCTTCTCACGGGTAATGCTCTTGATAAAACTCTACGGTTCATTCTGGGCTATGCTTTTCAAACAACCATCTACCTACTTTGGCGAGAAAGGAATGGACGAAGACACGGTGAACATCCAATAACAGCAGAGAACCTGATCAAGCAGATCGATAAGTATGTCCGCAACCGTCTTAGCACACTACAAGGAGGTCAAAGCACATCCATTCAAGTCTGGTTTGAAGCAAGATTCTACTGAATGTTTTATTTTCAAATTGTTCTAAAATCGTTTACCACTCAAATTTTGTAAAACGTTTATTTTTCTTTTGAATATAATTTAACATTAAATTCAAAAAAAAAAAGATCATCAAAGTTAAACCATAAATTTCAAAATCAAACCAAAAATTTCATGTGTAACAAATTTAATGTCACACCCATTTCTCCGATTATGTAAAAATCCTAACTGTATCAACTTACCTCATGTTCTAGACGAAAAAAGAGCATCAAATTGCATTTCGATTTAGAATCGGATTTGATTTCGCTTGCTTCTAAATTATGAATTTTGTAGAAATTCTACCGCCGTCTACCCTCTGCTATCTATTGAAATAACCTCTTTTCTCTCTCTCTCTCTCTCTAAAAGCATGTATCATGTTTTATTTTCAAACCCTAGGAGTATCTGAATACCCTTTAAATATTTTCAAACGACGTCATTTCAAGAAGAAAAAAACGACGTCGTCCTATTTAATAAAATAATTTTCGTTTAAACA
>NC_025695.1:17404519-17419519 GCF_000633955.1 Camelina sativa | reverse complement strand
TTATACTAGTTTGATTGAAGTCATTTCGCTCTAATGAACTCAATTACAAACTTGCCCCAGAGAATTTCAGAATCTTGTGAGATTTTAGATTTCTACCACCTACCAAAATCTCACGGTAAGGTTTAATATAATTAGAAAATCTATGTTAAATAACTCTTCCTTACCTCCAACAAAATTTTGATACGTTTTAAAATATTTTAGTTACTTACATAACATATATATGTGTGTAAAAGTAAAAATTATCCCAGGTTAAATGTGTGTATATTTATACTAGATTAGGCCCGCATCTATATTAACATTTTTGAAGTACATTTTCTGTTATGCCCATTAAAGTTTTATTCCCATAAAATATCCAAAAATATCTTTAGAGATTGTATAATCTCTCAAATTTAAATGATACAACTGATTTTTCATAACAAAAGTTTACAATCCTCATAATTATTTTAACATTAATAAAGTTCATAAAAACGAGAACCCAATTTTCGAATGATTAGGAAATCAATATTCTCAAATATTTAATAGTTTTAAGTACATTTTGGGTGTATATGCGGATTAAGTATCTTACGAAACCAATTATCTAACAAAAAAATATTTGTGAAGTACATGCGGATTAAGTACTTCAAAAATATTTAACAAACAAATTTAAATAATACAACTTAATTCGAATTAATCTCTCAAATCTATATATACATTTTTGAAGTACATTTTGGGTTCTACCGCTATATTTGTACTTATTAAAAAAACTATTTACAAAGTTAATTTCTAAATTTTTTCCAAAAATAGCATTAATTTAGATTTTGTTTCCAAAATATTTTACATACCATTCCAACTAAAAAAATACAGCATAATCAATATGAAAACATAAACTATGATATATTTAACCACACCTTGTATTGTGTATTGAAGATATTTTATCTATGAATTCTTTGCAAACAAAGAAAACAACAATTTGATTCCTATTTTGTTTTCCAAAACAAGTGAGCTTTGATTCTTAAAATACTATATAATATTACGAATATGTAAAATTTTTAAAAAATAAAATACTATATAATATGGTTATCTAATAGATGGTTTATAAAAAAGACATGTTCGAATTAATAAAACATCATTAAATTTGTGCTAACACGGGTTAAATCCTCATTTTATTATTTGTCAACACTATTAATATTATTATATTTGACATATAAAAATTAAGTTGATTTAACTAATATTGTGTAAAACAATGAAATCATTAGGAAAAATGTGACTTAATCATAGCGTATAAATGACTTACTAGGTATTTAGATATTTTTTTTTTGTTATAATAACTAAAAATCAAAATCGAATCTCAAACACTAAACAAAACAAACTAAATATAGCAAACAAATGGTCATGAAGTATATTACGGGTTAAAAAATTAATATAAATATTTAGACGCATACACTGTCGGGAAATTTAGTTATTCCTCTATTTGGAAGACATACAATATTTAACAAAAAAATACAATATAAAATATAAATAAGAATAAAAATTAAATGTATGTGGTGTATGCTAGGTTAAAAAAAGAAACATGTAAACAAATGAAAACAACAGTTAATTGATTTTAACTAAAAATTATGTTTCTCTTCTATTTTATATGTGTTAGTGTTTCTTTTTGATTATAATAAGTTTAAGGTTTGGTTTTTACTTTCATTCAGTTTTATTACACTCCACCATCTATTTGTATAATTGGCCATACTTAACACACAATAGCCCTGTTCTTTTCTCTCTCGCGCGACATGTTCTGGCGACCAGAAATTACACGGAGGGCACTGGTTTTTTTCTCTTTAACTGTCGCTGGTTTTCCTCCCTTCCTCCATTGTTATAGCTTTTGTTCTTAATAATTGGTGTCACTGGTTTTATTCAGAGTCGTCGTTTTATTAGGCGTCTCACTTTAGCGACACTTGCATCGCTACTTTAAGTTTTTCAATAGCAGATGTGTCGCTAGATTATTAAAAGAACACGACCAATATACTTATTTTCATCTTAAAATAATATACATATTAACCAAATTTATATTCAATATTCAATATACATATCTACCCGTATATACGCCCATAAATGTAACATAAATCTATTGAGAACAAAAAAGATTAAAGTAACTAAATTCTATATAAATAGAAGGTGGAGTGTGTAACCTGAATTCATAAAACTGTCATAAATAAAATTTTACAACATACAACATCAAACATACAACATCAATTAAAATAAAGTTTAGTGATAAATAAAATATAGGTTCGCGGTATACCGCGGGTTAAAATCTAGTATTAATTATAAGAAAAATATAAGAAATTTTTAGTTATATATATATATATATATATATATATATTTTAAACCTGATTTATAGTTAACGCACTCCATTTTGCAATACAATTTTACTGTAGATTTTTATATCATATTATATTAAAATTTGATTTTTACATCATATTAAAATCAATCATTGTATCAAAGTTATATCTTAATTCATATTTAAAACAATTAAAAATTAGTGAAACATAATTCTCAAAGAAAAAACTGAATACTAATATTATCTCATAATTGAAAAACTAACAATATCAAAAATTCATAGACGTTTATTAAGTTTCCTCAAATTTTTATGAATTTAAAGGTAAATTTACTTCCAAGAAAATATATATATATATATATATATATATATATATATGTGCATAATATGTAAATATATGCTCTAATTTACGTAAACATATATATAAATATATATGTTAGTTTTTTTTCAAAGTTTGATCTCATAGTTAAATTCTGATAAACAGAAAGAAACAAAAAAAGAAAATATAATTAATATAGGTCATAAATTGCACATAGCTTTAATAATATAAAGAAGTTTAGTGGTGGTGTATTTGAAAAAACTATAACAACAATTTATTGGTGAATATCTAAAATCTTTTTTCTTTTACTATTATTAAAGATTGATAGTATAATTTTATTAATTATGGTATTATATAAAAAAATTGTATAATTTCCTTATTTTTTTTCTAATAGAATTAGTTATTTCAAATTAGGAAGAGTATTATCTTCTTTGATATACATATAACAATTATCTTTTTATATTTATTAAAATTGTTAAAATCTTTTATGTCTTATAATTATCTTATTAATTATAAAATTAGTTGAAACAAAGTTTTTGTATAACACATGGCAAAATCTCTAATCGTTAAAATTGACAAGTGTCACTATAAGTTACTAACTTTGAAAACCAAACTTTATATAATAAGATATACGTGGGTAAATCTATATGCATATATATAAACTTTCTACAGTTTTCTTGTTTAGTGTTAATTTTTTACTATTTTTCAAATTTAACCCAACTGACATAACTTATATTATATTTGATTACCAAAATTACAAATATTTGTTTTGATACTAGAAGATAAAATTTGTTTCATTTTCTAAATCATATTATTTTAAAGTTGAAATGTTAATTTTACAAATATTTGTTTCATTTTCTAAATCAGAAGATAAAATTTGTTTCAGTTTTCTAGTTTAGTGTTAAATTTGTACTATTTTAAAAATTAAACCCAAGTGACATAACTATTGATAACCAAAATAACAAATATATTTTTTGATCCTAGAAGATAAATCTAAAAACATATTATTTGAAAGTTGAAATGTTAATTTTACTCTAATAGAGATTTTGTAGAATATTAGCAAAAATGAAATATTTAAAATTTAGAAAAACAAACTTATTGTAGATGTATTTTAGGAATGTTCTGTTACATATAAAGATTATATAAAAATAACTTAAAATTACTTTAAGTAAATAAGAATCAATTTAACAGACATATTTTGAAAATTGACTTTAAGTAAATAAGAATCAATCAATTTCTTTTTTTTTTTTTGCGATTTTAAAAATTGTAGGTTTTAGGTAAACCTGACCATGTTTTTAGGCCCTAATGAATGACTTTGGCTATCGAATAATCCTGACCATGTTTTCCATTTTGTTTTTAGGCCCTAATGCATGTCGAGTTTGGGTGGATGTTGTAAAGGTTACAGATGTTGTAGGTTGGAGACTATCTTCTAAGATCAAGTATATGGAAGATGTGCATGAAACCTCTATTGCATGGCCAGAGGATAAAGTGGTACCTGTAGTGTTGAGATTTGGATTCATTTGCTTGTACTTGGGTTTTACATAAGTGGGGAAACAATGTCAACCTAATACAACATATTTTTGTCTTCAGAAGTGAATTGAAGTAAATTGATTGTTCTGAATTGATGGAATGAAGTATGTTTATTGCTTCTAAGTTTATGCGGCTATGTTTGAGATTGATCAGTTTAAGACATGACTTTTGGTTTTGGTTATCGCTTCTGTCGGTTACATGTTCTTTTCTAGAGTTCATATTTTTAATATATTCACTTTGTATGCTTTAGATCTTCTATGGAAAACCAATGGTATTTTATAATCTTTTGTTTTTTTTCAGTATATCATTTAGAAATCCCAATTAGTAATTGTAGTGCCCCATCCCGCGATCCTAAAGGGGGGCAATTTGTTTTAAGGAAAATGATAGCTGAAGGAGCTCAACAAACTTGGGGAACCAGCTAGCTAAGCTGTGGTCAGCTACACAAGATGATATACTAGCTAGATCTGCTAGACGAGCTGGCCGACAGCTCAACTTAACTCGGTTATCAAATCCGGTGTTGACCAGCTGGGTGGTCCGGTCTGCTAACACTCGAGGATGAGTGTGGTAGCTCAGTTGCATGAGCGGCCACCATCGGAAGGGTGCGACTCTTCAAAGAGAGGCAACCCATCGAAAAGGGGCGAGGAATGGGTGTGTCCTTTCATGGAACACACCCATTGGCGTCCTATATAAAGGATGGACGCCCAGGCCATTCAACACACCATCATCCATCCATCGTCCGTCTATGCCTAAGAAGAAAATGGGGTGCGGCTCGGCGAGTACATCGATACTCGTCCAAACTAATGCGCATGCTACCTCTCTATCAAAGGTACAATGAGACAAGCAACGGTTTGACAATCGGGTCAAACTGATCGAAATATAAGTGACGCTTTGACGATGGAGTCAAACTGATCGCAGGATGATCGACTGTTTGATCATGGAGTTGAACTGATCGAAAGGTCAGCAAAGATCCATGCCAATGGTCGGATCGATCGAGGGTTTATCAGATATTCAATCGTTACTCGGATTGGGTGATTGAATGATCGACAATACCAGCCGTAGATTGGATTGATCGGTCAGGTGGTCGACTAGTCGTTCAGAAGTATCAGCCTAGTCAGTGGTTGATCGGTGATTCGATTATGGGGTCCGATCAGAACTGGCTCTAATAATAAGACCGACGATTCGATGGAGGTTCGTAAGATATGACCGAGAGGTCAATGGATGATACGACCGATTGGTCAAATAGCGGCACATCTGGTGCCAAACTTCGGGAACAAGAGTGGCTTGGGAAGGTAATAGCGCAACCGATCACCGTGAACCAAAGGACTATAAGTCCCCATCTCAAATGTGCAAAGCCTATGGGGTTGATTGGTTTGGTGACTAAGTCACAAAGGGATGGGTCAAGGGTAAAAATTATATACCGTTGCGTATAAAGGTTTACAAAGCAAGGCCACAAGGAAAAGCTAAGTAAACGTGTTAAATCGATGGATGTTCGGCCGAGAATTGGGCTGAACGAAAGCCGTGATCGTGGACGCTGAGACATCCGGGTCGGGGTTTTTCAAGTTGGTATTAGAGCATGCGCGATCCTGTGAGGATGTATGCGATTATGCTATGTGTTTGAACGAAATGGAAAATATTACCCGTGACCCATCCCTCAAAATGAAACGAGGGTCGAGTACATCGATACTCGTCCGAACTGATGCGTATGCTACCTCTCTATTGAAGGTACGCTGAGACATGCGACGGTTTGGTAATCGGGTTGAACTGATCGAAAGATAAGCGACGGTTCGACGATGGGGTCGAACTGATCGCAGGATGATCGAGGGTTCGATCATGGAGTCAAACTAATCGAAAGGTCAGCAACGATCTGTGCCAATGGTCAGATCAATCAAGGGGTTAATCGGTGATCCAATCGCTAGTCGGATTAGGTAATTGAATGATCGACGATTCGAGCCGTTTGATGGATTGATCGGTCAGGTGGTCGACTAGTCGTTCAGAAGTATCGGTCTGGTTGGTGGTTGATCGGCGATTCGATTATGAGATCTAATCGTTCGATCGGACTAGTCATTTGGAAGTATCACCCATCTGCATATATTTCCAGGACTTACTTGGTGAGCACGTCTAAGTCTGCCATTATTGCCTTCATCATATCCCATTGTTCCTGGGATNAAGTCCCCATCTCAAATGTGCAAAGCCTATGGGGTTGATTGGTTTGGTGACTAAGTCACAAAGGGATGGGTCAAGGGTAAAAATTATATACCGCTGCGTATAAAGGTTTACAAAGCAAGGCCACAAGGAAAAGCTAAGTAAACGTGTTAAATCGATGGATGTTCGGCCGAGAATTGGGCTGAACGAAAGCCGTGATCGTGGACGCTGAGACATCCGGGTCGGGGTTTTTCAAGTTGGTATTAGAGCATGCGCGATCCTGTGAGGATGTATGCGATTATGCTATGTGTTTGAACGAAATGGAAAATATTACCCGTGACCCATCCCTCAAAATGAAACGAGGGTCGAGTACATCGATACTCGTCCGAACTGATGCGTATGCTACCTCTCTATTGAAGGTACGCTGAGACATGCGACGGTTTGGTAATCGGGTTGAACTGATCGAAAGATAAGCGACGGTTCGACGATGGGGTCGAACTGATCGCAGGATGATCGAGGGTTCGATCATGGAGTCAAACTAATCGAAAGGTCAGCAACGATCTGTGCCAATGGTCAGATCAATCAAGGGGTTAATCGGTGATCCAATCGCTAGTCGGATTAGGTAATTGAATGATCGACGATTCGAGCCGTTTGATGGATTGATCGGTCAGGTGGTCGACTAGTCGTTCAGAAGTATCGGTCTGGTTGGTGGTTGATCGGCGATTCGATTATGAGATCTAATCGTTCGATCGGACTAGTCATTTGGAAGTATCACCCATCTGCATATATTTCCAGGACTTACTTGGTGAGCACGTCTAAGTCTGCCATTATTGCCTTCATCATATCCCATTGTTCCTGGGATGATGGTACTGCATTTGGTTGCCCATTTACGTCAGTTGCACCACTATTTTTTGGATGATCATGATCTGGTTGCTTCTCTCCAGCTACTGGTCCGGCTAGATTATGGGTGTTCGTGTTCCCTATGTCGACGTTAACTACTGTCTCCGTGGTGTGAAAGACTCCAACCCGTACGTCTCGGTGTCCGCAATCACGACTTTCGTTAGGCCCCATTCCCGGCCAAACATCCATTGATTTAACCCGTTTACTTAGCTTTGGCTCGCGGCCTTTGTAACACCTGCGTCCCGCGATCCTAAAGGGGGCAGTTTGTTTTAAGGAAATCGATAGCTATATGAGCTTAAGTAGCTAAGCTACTAGCTCGAATAGCTGGAATACGAGCTGAATGAGCTGAACAAGCTCGATGAACAAGTAGTTCAGCTGCGGACAGCTATCAGCCAGCTATGGACAGCTATAGGCCAGCTGCGGACAGCTAGGCCAGCTAGTATCAGCTCGTCCAGCTAGCGTCCAGCTAGCGTCCAGCTAGCGTCAGCTCGACTAAGCTCAGCCAGCTGGATGGTGGTGTACAGTCTCCGGGCCAGATGGGGAGCTCGTGGACGGTCATGGGACGGCATGACCGAACAGGCATGGCCGGACAGGCACGGACGGACAGGCATGGCCGGACAGGCACGGACGGACAGGCATGTCCGAACGTGCACGATCGAAGGGCCTTGAGGGACAAGTGCCTTTTGGGGCCTAGACTTCGGCCAGGACACTATAAATAGAGGGCAAGGCCTTCATTTCAACACACCATCATCCTTCCATCGTCCATCTAAGCCTAAGAAGAAAAGGGGGTGCGGCTCGGCGAGTTTACTCGTCCGAACTGATGCGCATGCTACCTCTCTATCAAAGGTACGATGAGACAAGCGGCGGTTCGGCTAGCGGGCCGATCCGATCGTAGGATAGGCGGCGGTTCGTCCATGGAGACGAACCGATCGCAGGATGATCGACGGTTCGATCATAGAGTCGGACCGATCGAAAGGTTAGCGACGATCTGCGTTAATGGATAGATCGATCGAGGGTTGACCGGTGATTCAATCGCTAGTCGGATCGGGTTATTAAAGGATCAACGATACGAGCCGTAGGTTGGATTGATCGGCCGGGTGGTCGACGAGTCTGTCGAAAGTATCAGCCTGGTCGGAGGTCGATCGGCGATTCGATTATGGGGTCGGATCGTACGATCAAAGCAGGCGCTGATAACAAGACTGACAAGTCGATGGCGTTCAATGGTATGACCAATGGGTCAACTAATGGCACGTCTGATGCCAAGCTTCGGGTACACGAGTGGTTCGACCAGATGGTTGGCAATTACGACCACATACCTAGCTCCCTCTAAACCCTTACACTATTTAAACTCCCAATGCCACCAGCTTAGAGTTTGTAAACTTGAATGAAATCATAATTTTCCCAAAGAGTGAATCTTTGCTTCTTGTCTCACTTCTCTTTCTCGCAACTTAGTCCAGGACTGGGCTTCACGTCACCGATTTCATTAGCATCCCACGACTCCGACCTCCGTCCGAGTCGCTTAGCCGCTCGGCGCTCACATCAGCTGGTGTCAGAGCTAAAAGGTTCTACCAAAGGTTGTATCTTTCTGAAACTCCAGATCTTTTCCATCTATCATTAAAGCTTTCGTTTTATGTCTTTTGCGGTTCCTTAGTTCGTCCTTAGAGTCGCATAGGTCCGTTAGGTTTCATTATATATGTAGCATCCTTGTTAGATTGTTTATTGTATCGTTGCTCTCTCTGTTTCTGGGTTTTGTTTGTCGATGTTCTTGCCTAGGACTTGTTAGATCCGTAAAGTAGCGTCTTTTGTTTTTTGTTCTTGTTGTGGTCCCAAAAGTTTTTTTTTTTGTGTGAGTTTGCTTTTAGGCGTGTGTAGTTGCTTTTTCGTTAGTCATAGGTTGTAAGATTGCTTTGCTGACTTTAATCATTGTCTGCCCAGATAATATCTTATCCGCCAGCTTTAGACGCAATATACTCACGAATATTCGTTTTTGTTTTGACGAGGTACGTGACTCACTCGACCAGCACATCGCGTACGGACCAAATCCACGTCATCATTTGAGAGTTATTCCCGATCGTGATAACAACTGTTCACAACCCGAAGTCTGTGCGTGACATCAGCCGTTCGAGTTTCCTGTCCATCTCTCGACTCCAAGTACGACCACCGTCCGTACCAAAGACGCTATGGACGCACAACAACCACCGCAGATTCCGTTACCACCACCGGAGATTGGTGCCACCTTAATGGCCCTTCACAACGGCATAGAAAATCTAGCCGAACGCTTAGCCCAACTTGAACTCGCCAACCCTCCAAGAGAAGATCCGTCGCCCGTACGACGACGGAGGCAAGAGCTAGAACAGGGTGACTAGCCCGACAACGAGTATGAACCGTGTCCGAGGCATCAACACCATCGCGAGGATCGGTACGAGGAAGGTCCATGTCTGGTCGAACTGGGACACAAGTTGTCAGCTTTGACCTTCGCCGGCAAGACCGACCTCGAAGCATACCTCGACTGGGAGAGTCAGATGGATCACATCTACTCCTGCTACAATTATCCGGAGATACTATAATGCCCGTGTCCCGCGATCGCAAAGGGGGGCAGTTTGTTTTAAGAAAATCGATAGATATATGAGCTTAAGTAGCAAAGCTACTAGCTCAAATTGCTGGAATACGAGCTGAATAAGCTGAGCAAGCTCGATGAACAAGTTAGTTCAGCTGCGGACAGCTATCGGCCAGCTATGTAAAGCTATAGGCCAGCTGCGGACAGCTATGGACCAGCTGCGGACAGCTCAGCCAGCTAGTATCAGCTCGTCCAGCTAACGGCCAGCTAGTATCAGCTTGTCCAGCTAGCGTTAGCTCGACTAAGCTTGGCCAGTTGGACGGTGGTGGACAGTGTGCGGGCCAGCTGGGGAGCTCATGGACGGTCATGGGACGTGGTGAGCGAATAGGCACAACCGGATAGGTACAGCCGGACAGGTACGGCCGAACGGGCACGGCCGAACGTGCATGATCGAAGGGCCTTGACGTACATGTACCTTTTGGGGCCTAGAATTCGGCCAGGATAGAATAAATAGAGGGCCTTGCCTTCATTTTCAACACACCATCATCCTTCCATCGTCCATCTAAGCCTAAGAAGAAAAGAGGGTGCGGCTCGGCGAGTTTACTCGTCCGAACTAATGCGCATGCTACCTCTCTATCAAAGGTACCAATCGTAGGATAAGCGGTGGTTCAGCGATGGAGCCGAACTGATCGCAGGATTATCGACGGTTCATCGACGATTTGCGTCAACAGATGGATTGATCGAGGGTTGACCGGTGATCAAAGGATCGACAATACGAGCCGTAGGTTGGATTGATTGGTCGGGTGGTCGACAAGTCTGTTAGAATATCGGCCCAGGTCTGTGGTCGATCGGCAATTTGATTATGGGGTCAGATCGTTGATCGGACCTGGCTCTGATACCAAGACCGATGAGTTGACCGGGGTATCAATGGTATGACCGATGGGTCATTTAAATTGTATGTCTGATGCCAAGCTTCGAGAACACGAGTGGTTCGGGAAGCCGATAGAGCAACCGTTCACTGTGAACCGAAGGGACTATATGTCCCCATCCCTAATGTGTGCAAGCCTATGGGGTTGGTTGGTTGTATGGCTAAGCACAAAGGGATAGTCAAGTGTAAAGTTATATTCCGCTGCGTAAAGGGGTCACGAAGGAGGACCGCAAGCCAAAGCTAAGTGACCAAATCAATGGATATTCGGATGGGAATGGGGCCAAATGGAAGCCGTGACCGCGGACGCTGGGACGTCTAGGTCGAGGTCTTTCAGATACGCAAGATCTCTTACGCCATGGTCCAATTCACCGACTATGTACTCACATGGTGGGACCGCCTGGTAGCTAAACAGCGTCGCAACCATGACCGACCTAGTGGCACTTGGGAAGTCATGAAAGCCGTTATGAGGCGTTGCTACGTCCTGCCGCTCTATCACCGCGAGGTCCAAAAGAAGTTTCGGAGACCCACTCAAGGCTTGCGGTCCGTTTAGGAATATTACAAGGAGTTCGAGCACCTAAGCAACCGGCTCCAAGTCGAAGATACCGAGGAGTCCCTCATGGCCCAATTTATCGATGGTCTACAAAATCGAATTGCGCGCAAGGTCGAGCGCCAACCATACCAAGGTTTTGAGGAGCTATTGCATCTTGCAATGCAAATAGAGAGCCAAATCAAGAAGAAGCTGTAATGCCCGCGATCCTGAATAGGATCGTAGGCCATGGCTTGGTCCGGGATGGAAGGGTGATCTCGGACAAGTCGGGGAAGAGCTTCAATCTTGATATTAAGGTCACTGTATCTGTAGTAGACCTTGTTATTCATCTCTGTGAGGTTCTTACTTGTTTCCATAGCTCCATTAGCTTGACTTTGTAGGAGTTGCTGAAGCATATTCTTCATCTCATGATTTTGAGCAGGAGCTTTCTGGGGTTGTTGTGGAGGATTGACTTGAACCATAAACTTCTCAGCTTCACAAACAACATGTACTTGCATCTGCTGGGTTAGAAGGAGTTTATCAAGCTTCTCAAGCTTCTCCTTTAAGGCTTGTAGTTCCTTTATGTGCCCTTCCTCATAAGCAACACCTTCTCTTAAGCTTCTATCATATTCCTCATTGTAATTGCCAATGGACAGAGCAAAGTTCTCTACTAAGTCTCAACCTTCATCTACATCTTTATTCATGAAGCTTCCATTGGAGGCTGTGTCTAGGAGCATCCTGATCTTGGGAAGAACACCTCTATACAAAGTACAAAACAAATATTCATTGCTAAATCCATTATGTGGGCATTGTCTCTGGTAGCCTTTGAAGCGATCCCATGCTTCACTGAAAGATTCACCATTCTGTTGGAGAAACCCTGAAATTTCATTCCTCAAATGTGCAGTCCTTGAGCTAGTGAAGAACTTTGCAAGGAATACCTTCTTACAATCAATCCAAGAGGTAATTTTTCTAGAATGTAGAGTCTTCTCCCACTGATGGGCTTTATCTCCTAGAGAAAAAGGAAACAACCTCAGCTTCAAGGCATCCTCACTGACTCCATTTATAGTGATGAGTCTACAGAGCCTATCAAACTCATCAAGATGGGCAAGGGGGTTTTCAATAGGCAGTCCATGAAATTTGTTGCTTTGAACCCTTGAGACCTGACTACTCTTGATTGTGAAGGTTGTGTTGTGGATAGGAGGAGGCACTATCCCAAATCTCTGAGTATGTGTAGTGGGAGCATCACTATCACCAATCTTCCTTCTCCTTTGAGGTTCAATCTGATCCTGTTGTAGTTCCATTTCAACCTCTTCTTCTGTTTTTTTGAGACGCTGAATAGGTGCTCGACCAGGTGCTCGAACAAGCACTCGACCGTTTGCTTTGAGGTACTCGGCCGAGTGCCTAGTCGAGTGGTACCTGAGAATCAAAACAGAACACCAGAACAACAAAGAGGTGAGTAATAGAATAAAAAGTAACATAGCTTAATCTTGAAACAATGAAATCTCAACTAGAACATATAAACACCCTAATGGCAACGGCGCCAATTGAAACAAGGATTTTTCTATCTTAACCTATGAATGAATGAATGCTAACAAACAAACAAACTTAGGCTAAGATGATCAAAATGTATGTAAGGTGTTTCAATATTCTTATGATGTTGTAGCATAAAATNACAACCTCAGCTTCAAGGCATCCTCACTGACTCCATTTATAGTGATGAGTCTACAGAGCCTATCAAACTCATCAAGATGGGCAAGGGGGTTTTCAATAGGCAGTCCATGAAATTTGTTGCTTTGAACCCTTGAGACCTGACTACTCTTGATTGTGAAGGTTGTGTTGTGGATAGGAGGAGGCACTATCCCAAATCTCTGAGTATGTGTAGTGGGAGCATCACTATCACCAATCTTCCTTCTCCTTTGAGGTTCAATCTGATCCTGTTGTAGTTCCATTTCAACCTCTTCTTCTGTTTTTTTGAGACGCTGAATAGGTGCTCGACCAGGTGCTCGAACAAGCACTCGACCGTTTGCTTTGAGGTACTCGGCCGAGTGCCTAGTCGAGTGGTACCTGAGAATCAAAACAGAACACCAGAACAACAAAGAGGTGAGTAATAGAATAAAAAGTAACATAGCTTAATCTTGAAACAATGAAATCTCAACTAGAACATATAAACACCCTAATGGCAACGGCGCCAATTGAAACAAGGATTTTTCTATCTTAACCTATGAATGAATGAATGCTAACAAACAAACAAACTTAGGCTAAGATGATCAAAATGTATGTAAGGTGTTTCAATATTCTTATGATGTTGTAGCATAAAATATGTCAATCCATAAAGAGTGTGATATGTAAGCAGTCAAGTTGAGATCAATGCATTCAAGTTAAGCCAAATATCAAATTGATTTGTTTCTAACAACCTAATGACAATAATGAAATGCAATGAACTAAAGCAACTTAAGACAATACTAATGCTGAATTAAACTGTAGAACAAGTGCAATAAACAAGACTAAGCAGAAATAACTAATATGCAGAAGAAAACAAGAACAGAACAATGCATAAACAAGAAAGTAAACTAGAGCTCGACCTAGCACTCGATCGAGTGCATGGTCGAGTGGGAGGTCGAGTGGACTTCCGGATGAAGAACAGAGACAGAACAACAATCAAAACAGAGCAAAACGAAAGTAAATCAAACAGCAAACAAATAACAATACTCAAACAGGAAAATCAATAAACAAGGAAAGGTCCTAAGGATGGATTCATGGGCTGGACTCAAGCTAAGGTTATCTAAACTGGTCAACAAACCTCAATCAACAATGAGCTATCTCTAGACAATGATCTTATAATACTTGTTAATCCATTCTCATGACAATAACAATCAAGCTTAGATACTCTTAGACCTAGTTCTCACTAGCTATTACATATAAAAGCAGGCATTAAACAACCAGATCATCAATGTCAAAAATCACTTTAAACATCTAATCTCTTAACATGCTTCATGATAATCTCTAGCATTAGCCTTAACTAACAACTTAGACATTGGTGTGATGCTAAGAAGCTTAAGATCTATCCTTACCCTCTCAGTATAAGAACAACATAGAGCATATCTAATCTAAACAACCATAACCCTTATCCAGCCTAATCCATCCCTAAGATCCTACGCCACTAATAAGATCTAAAAATCATCATGAAGAACACAAACCCAGAAATTAATGAAACTATCATGAGTAGAAAGATGAGATAAAGATGAACAGTTTAATACAAAGAAGTGAAAGCAAATAATCAATAGATTCAATGTTATGAAGGTTACAAATCTATAAAAATCTAGAGAAAAGATAAGAGATGATGCAATAAAGTAAAAGCAGCTAAAAATGGCAAAAACTAGGTTATGACATGTCTACAGGGTCTCTAGGGTCTTCCTTTTGCGGCCACAAGTGCCAGTACATATATATATAGTAAAGAGATAGAAGCCCTAGTTAGCTAGAGGACAAAACAGAGACTCGGCTTCAAGTGCTCGACCATGTGCTCGGTCGAGTGCATGGTCGAGTGGTTGGTTCGTCATGTAGCTCGAGTCTTCGATCTGGGATGATATCTGTTCATTAAAATCGGGATAACTCTTGAACTACACCTCCGATTGACTTGAAACCACCGCCATTAGAAATTTAACTCAATTTCCTACAACTTGAATGAAGGATTCTCAAGCTGAATCGCCAAGAAAGATCTTCATTTTGATCTATCTTTGAGGAGCCCGTTATGAATCCGACCATGTACTCGACCGTGTGCCTGGTCGAGTGGCATGGT
>NC_025695.1:17358557-17403209 GCF_000633955.1 Camelina sativa | reverse complement strand
AACACCTAATAATACTCCAAATGCACAAATGTACGCAATGCATGCTTCTAAACATCCTAAGTGCATATTTGGACATAAATGGCTATAAAACCTAAGGAATCATTTCTATATGATGCAAAACATGAACTAAACAAGGCCTTAAATATGGTAAAATATAGTGACATCACAAGCTCAGCCCCCGAGGAGACGGACCTCTCCGGATCGTCGAGAAGATCAACGACAATTCCTACCGCCTTGAGCTGCCCGGTGAGTACAATACATCAATATCGTTCAATGTTGCTGATCTTGTTCCGTTTGATGCAGGTGATGACGAAGCTGTTTTGGGGATAAAACCTTCGCAAGGGGGAGGGAATGATGTGAGCACCGGATCGGACACGCGACCAGGAATGCTCGAGTCGGACCCGAACACCTCTCGGACGCTCGTATCAACCGCAGGACAACTCGGAGCCAGCATGCCCATGATCACTCTCGGCCAGGACCACCAAGCACAAGATCAACTACTTCGTCCAAGTCTTCGTCCAAGAAGACCAAGATATTGACTCGGCCAAGGCAACCATCGGCGAGATCGTCCGTACGGCCTTCGTCCTTACCCAAGGATGAGGGCACCAAAGACGTCGGGAATATGACTCGTACTCTTTTTCCTTACTTCGGGTTTTTCCCATGAGGTTTACCGGAGAAGGTTTTAACGAGGCGATGAGTCCTGACGCACAACGCCGCGTTTAATCCAAGGATGCATGCAATGCCGCATTTAACGTCAGTGACATGGCATCCGCACTCAGCCTAAGGACGCGGCCTTTCTTTTTTGTCCTTTGTCTAGATCCTTCCCTTCTGAACGTTGGAATAGTGTGACGTGTTCACCGTCAGTGGAGATGCGTCAAGGGCAACGTGTGCGGACCAAAGCGAGTCCGCGTGTCCCTAGCTCCTCTAAACCCTTACACTATGTAAGCTCCCAACGCCACTTGCTTAGAGTTTTTAGACTTGAATAAAATCATAATTTTCCCAAAGAGTGAATCTTTGCGTCTTGTCTCACTTCTCTTTCTAGCAACTTAGTCCGGGACTGGACTTGAAAGAAACCCTAGAAGGATCGATCTAGGATTGTTGTAACACCCGCATTCCACGATCCCAAAGGGGGGCAGTTTGTTTTAAGGAAATCGATAGCTATATGAGCTTAAGTAGCTAAGCTACTAGCTCAAATAGCTGGAATACGAGCTGAATGAGCTGAACAAGCTCGATGAACAAATTAGTTCAGCTGCGGATAGCTATCGGCCAGCTATGGACAGCTATAGGCCAGCTGCAGACAGCTATGGACCAGCTGCGGCTAGCTGCAGACAGCTCGGCCAGCTAGTATCAGCTCGTCCGGCTAGCGGCCAGCTAGTATCAGCTCGTCCAGCTAGTGTCCAGCTAGCTTCAGCTCGACTAAGCTCAGCCATCTGGACGGTGGTGGACAGTGTGCAGGCCAGCTGGGGAGCTCGTGGACGGTCGTGGGACGTGGTGAGCGAACAGGCACAACCGGACAGGTACGGTAGGACAGGTACGGCCGAACAGGCACGGCCGAACAGGCATGATCGAAGGGCCTTGACGGACAGGTACCTTTTGGGGCCTAGAATTCGGCCAGCAAACTATAAATAGAGGGCAAGGCCTTCATTCCAACACACCATCATCTTTCCATCGTCCATCTAAGCCTAAGAAGAAAAGGGGGTGCGGCTCAGCGAGTTTACTCGTCCGAACTGATGCGCATGCTACCTCTCTATCGACGGTACGATGAGATGAACAATAGTTTGACAATTGGGTCGAACCGATCAAACGATAAGCGACGGTTGGTCCATGGAGTCGAACTAGTCAAAGGAAGATCGACGATTCGATCATAGCATCGGACCGATCAAAAGGTCATCGACGACCCGCGTCAATGGACGGATCGATCGAGGGTTGATCGATGATTCAATCGCTAGTCGGATCGGGTGATCGAATAATCGACGATATAAGTTGTAGGTTGGATTGATCGGTCGGGTGGTCGACAAGTCGTCCGGAAGTATCAGCTCGGTCTGTGGTCGATCGGCGAGTCGATAATGGGGTCGGATCGTTTGATCGGACCAGGCTCTGATACCAAGACCGACAGGTCAACTAGTGGCACGTCTGATGCCAAGCTTCGGTAACATCAGTGGTTTGGGAAGCCGATAGCGCAAGCGATCACCATGCACTGAAGGGAAGGTAAGGGGTAAAGTTACATTTTGCTGCGTATAATGGTTTACAAGGCTAGGCCGCGGGCCAAAGCTAAGTAAACGAATCAATGGATGTTCGGCCGGGAAGGGAAGCCATGACCGCGGACGCTGGGACGTCCAGGTCAGGGTCTTTCATGTGGTTTCCCTAAGTTGTGGTGGTTACCCTAGGGTGTGGTTCCCTAGGATGTTTGGTGGTTCCCTAGGATGTTCTATGGATGTTATTTTCCGGATCCCAGACACTCCTTGTCCNGAGCTGCCCGGTGAGTACAATACATCAATATCGTTCAATGTTGTTGATCTTGTTCCGTTTGATGCAGGTGATGATGAAGCTGTTTTGGGGATAAAACCTTCGCAAGGGGGAGGGAATGATGTGAGCACCGGATTGGACACGCGACCAGGAATCCTCGAGTCGGACCCGAACACCTCTCGGACGCTCGTATCACCCGCAGGAAACCTCGGAGCCAGCATGCCCACGATCACTCTCGGCCAAGACCACCAAGCACAAGATCAACCACTTCGTCCAAGTCTTCGTCCAAGAAGACCAAGATATTGACTCGGCCAAGGCAACCATCGGCGAGATCGTCCGTACGGCCTTCGTCCTTACCCAAGGATGAGGGCACCAAAGACGTCGGGAATATGACTCGTACTCTTTTTCCTTACTTCGGGTTTTTCCCATGAGGTTTACCGGAGAAGGTTTTAACGAGGCGATGAGTCCTGACGCACAACGCCGCGTTTAATCCAAGGATGCATGCAATGCCGCATTTAACGTCAGTGACATGGCATCCGCACTCAGCCTAAGGACGCGGCCTTTCTTTTTTGTCCTTTGTCTAGATCCTTCCCTTCTGAACGTTGGAATAGTGTGACGTGTTCACCGTCAGTGGAGATGCGTCAAGGGCAACGTGTGCGGACCAAAGCGAGTCCGCGTGTCCCTAGCTCCTCTAAACCCTTACACTATGTAAGCTCCCAACGCCACTTGCTTAGAGTTTTTAGACTTGAATAAAATCATAATTTTCCCAAAGAGTGAATCTTTGCGTCTTGTCTCACTTCTCTTTCTAGCAACTTAGTCCGGGACTGGACTTGAAAGAAACCCTAGAAGGATCGATCTAGGATTGTTGTAACACCCGCATTCCACGATCCCAAAGGGGGGCAGTTTGTTTTAAGGAAATCGATAGCTATATGAGCTTAAGTAGCTAAGCTACTAGCTCAAATAGCTGGAATACGAGCTGAATGAGCTGAACAAGCTCGATGAACAAATTAGTTCAGCTGCGGATAGCTATCGGCCAGCTATGGACAGCTATAGGCCAGCTGCAGACAGCTATGGACCAGCTGCGGCTAGCTGCAGACAGCTCGGCCAGCTAGTATCAGCTCGTCCGGCTAGCGGCCAGCTAGTATCAGCTCGTCCAGCTAGTGTCCAGCTAGCTTCAGCTCGACTAAGCTCAGCCATCTGGACGGTGGTGGACAGTGTGCAGGCCAGCTGGGGAGCTCGTGGACGGTCGTGGGACGTGGTGAGCGAACAGGCACAACCGGACAGGTACGGTAGGACAGGTACGGCCGAACAGGCACGGCCGAACAGGCATGATCGAAGGGCCTTGACGGACAGGTACCTTTTGGGGCCTAGAATTCGGCCAGCAAACTATAAATAGAGGGCAAGGCCTTCATTCCAACACACCATCATCTTTCCATCGTCCATCTAAGCCTAAGAAGAAAAGGGGGTGCGGCTCAGCGAGTTTACTCGTCCGAACTGATGCGCATGCTACCTCTCTATCGACGGTACGATGAGATGAACAATAGTTTGACAATTGGGTCGAACCGATCAAACGATAAGCGACGGTTGGTCCATGGAGTCGAACTAGTCAAAGGAAGATCGACGATTCGATCATAGCATCGGACCGATCAAAAGGTCATCGACGACCCGCGTCAATGGACGGATCGATCGAGGGTTGATCGATGATTCAATCGCTAGTCGGATCGGGTGATCGAATAATCGACGATATAAGTTGTAGGTTGGATTGATCGGTCGGGTGGTCGACAAGTCGTCCGGAAGTATCAGCTCGGTCTGTGGTCGATCGGCGAGTCGATAATGGGGTCGGATCGTTTGATCGGACCAGGCTCTGATACCAAGACCGACAGGTCAACTAGTGGCACGTCTGATGCCAAGCTTCGGTAACATCAGTGGTTTGGGAAGCCGATAGCGCAAGCGATCACCATGCACTGAAGGGAAGGTAAGGGGTAAAGTTACATTTTGCTGCGTATAATGGTTTACAAGGCTAGGCCGCGGGCCAAAGCTAAGTAAACGAATCAATGGATGTTCGGCCGGGAAGGGAAGCCATGACCGCGGACGCTGGGACGTCCAGGTCAGGGTCTTTCATGTGGTTTCCCTAAGTTGTGGTGGTTACCCTAGGGTGTGGTTCCCTAGGATGTTTGGTGGTTCCCTAGGATGTTCTATGGATGTTATTTTCCGGATCCCAGACACTCCTTGTCCGAGACAATGTGTCCAAGGAAACCAACACTTCTTTGCCAAAACGAGCATTTTCTTAACTTTGCGAAAAGCTTATGCTCTCTTAGCCGCTCCAAGACTGCCCTCAAGTGATTCTGATGGGTTTCCCAATCGTTCGAATAAACTACTATGTCATCAATGAAGATGATGACAAACTCGTCTAAGAATTCTCGAAATACACCATTCATCATCTTAAAGAAGGCTGCTGGTGCGTTTTTCAATCCGAATGGCAAGACCACAAACTAAAAGTGGTCGTACCTTGTTTGAAAAGCCGTTTTCCGTATGTCCGTTGGGTCTATTGGAATTTGATGAAACCCCGCGGCCAAGTCTATCTTCGAGAACCACTTTGTACCTCGAAGATTTTCCAACAATACATCTATCCGGGGTAATGGGTACTTATTTTTCACTGTAACCCTATTCAGCCCCTGGTAATCAATGCATAGCCAGAAGCTACCATCCTTTTTCTTTTCGAATAAGACCGGTGCACCCCATGGTGAACTACTTGGTCTGATAAACCCTTTCTCCAACAATTGTCCCAATTTTTTTTTAACTCTGCCATTTCTGCTGGTGCCATCCGGTAAGGCGCTTTTGATCTAGGGTTCGTACCCGGTTCTAGCTCGATGGTAAATGGATATGACTTATCTGGCGGCACTCCCCGTACCACTTCAAACACATCAGCAAACTCACTTGCTATCGGAATATCTTTCAACTACGCATTTTCCCCAACTTCTGTTGTTATTATTGAGGCTAAGTACGCCTTACATCCTTTCTCCAGCATCCTTTCCGCTTGGATTGCCGAGATAACCAAACTTCCTGAAGTTGATCTTATTCCTTGGAATCTCAATGTTCCTTCTTTCCTTTCAAAGTTTACTCGCCCTCGATGACAATCAATGTGAGCCTTGTACTTTCCCAACCAGTCCATCCCCAAGATAACATCATGTTTCATGAGTGGAACAATGATCAGATAAGTAGGCATATCAACACCATTGACGATAACCAAGATTCCCCGAACCATATCGAACGGGTACATGGCCTGCCCGCCGGCTGCTCGGACCATTCCATATCCAGTGTTTGGTACCTTAATGAACCCACCTTCCCTATCATTTCAGGGCTCACCAAAACAATGTGTGGCCCCCGAATCAAACAAGGTGTGCATTTCCCCCTTTCACATGCATTATGATGCTATGTAATGCAAGAACTGAACTTAGAAAGGTTCTCGTAACATACCAGTAATTGCCCTGAAATCCCCAGCAGCAGTTTCCTCAGACAGCTCGTACACGCATGGTGCGACAGCATGTCTCTTTGGTGGTGGCGGTAAAGAATCCTCGCCACGGAACCCACGTTGGTGGGTCAGTCTTCCCACGTCAAGCTTCGGACATTCCCTCCTAAAATGTCCCTCTTTTCCGCACATAGAGCAAGTCCTTGGCCCATCGCCATTTTCCAACCTTAGACAGTTCCGGATCGCATGATCCTTGCTCCAGCAGCAACCACATGCACCTACGGCCTTCCAGCAAGAACCACTATGGTGCTTTCCTTAATTCCTACACTCTCCAATCTTAGCGCCGGACCTTGCGTTGTCCACCTTATGCAATCTTTTCTTCCTGTCCGTGGTTTTGGCTGGGTGGGTTGAACGCGAAGAAACCCTCTCGCGCCTAAGTTGTTTCTCTTCCTCCATCCAACTTCGAACATTGCTTCCCTTTCCACCACTTCAACGACCGTGTTAAAGACACCGGTCAAGCAATGGTTGCAGATCGCCACCCTTAGTCCTTGGATAAAAGGACGGACTTGTGCTTTCTCATCCTCGATATCCTTTCCAACATAGCGCCTAAAGCGGCTAAATTCAACATCATATGCACGCACCGTCATATCCCCTTGTACCAGGTTCAGGTACGCACTTTCCAGCCGGTCCCATGCCTCCGCTGGAAACAATTTCTTGTTGAATTCCGCCTCAAAGTCCGCAAAGGTTAGGACTTGACCACCTTTCCGTTTCTCAACCGTTAACTACCAGTTATGTGCTTCCTCTTCAAGGAAATGGACGGTAATGTCCTTTTGATACTCCTCTGGGTAGCGAGTGGAATTAAAATTTCTCACAAGTCGACTCCTCCACTCGTCAGCCACGATTGAATCTGAACTCCCTGGGAAATGATTTGTCCTCAGTGTAGAGACATGCTCCAACACATCCAAGTAGTCCCTTCTCTTTTTCGAAGAATCCTCATGACTACTTCAGCGGTCTCTGTAACAATCTTACTACGCACCGCTAGTACCACAGGATCCGGTACCAATGCCTTTGTGAGCACGTCCAACTGTGCCATCATTGCCTTCATCGTATCCCATTGTTCCTGGGACGATGGTACTGCATTTGGTTGCCCATTTACATCGGTGGCATCACTACTTTCCGAAATATCATTATCAGGTTGCTTCTCTCTAGCCACAGGTCCAGCTGGTTTCTGGGCGTCCATGTTTCCTGCCCCCGCGTTGACTACTGTCTCTGTGGCGTCAATGGTCTCATCGGCCAGCCCCTTGTCCTTCTTCTTCTTTTCCTTGTTCTCTTACCCATCTGCAAAACTCATGCATTTTAGTCATGGTTAAGTTAAATAAACCGCTAACGGTAAGAACATCTACCGCGAGATCCCATTAAGCCGATGAATGGTGATACCCAAAACCCGCACTACCAGTCCTAGAACCAAGCCTGCTCTGATACCAACTTGAAAGACCCCAACCCCAAACATTCTACGGCCGGTGAGGTTCTCTCGTCCTTTACTCGCTACTTAGTCATATTCTATGGTCCATTCTTTAATATAGTTCATTCGCATATTCTGAGATTCAATATGTAGTGTCTATAAGATATAAATTAGAGTAAAGCAAACACTCATATATTGTATTAAATAATCAAAGGATTCAATACAACTTATGAGTTTGCATATAAGCTAGTACAAGCTGTATAATCGATCATGGCTACCCTTACACCACCACTCATCTTCCCGGCCATGAGTCTTGCGCCTAAGCAGTTCCTTTTCCATGATCACTCTCCGTTCCTGAAATCCAAGTAGCCATCAATAACATTTCCCTTAGGTCGTACAATGTCATGCAATGCACGCTAAGATATAATATCCGCCCAGTACAGTAGTTGGCCGGTAGAGAGTTATCATGCGCATCAGTCCAACGGTGTACTGAGGTATCTGTACAGATCCCCAGTCCAACTGTCAAGCCGCGTTTACTTTTTTCCGACCATATTGTCCGTACATGGAAACTCTGGATGGTACGCTGATCAGTAGGGAGGTAGCATGCGCATCAGTTCGGTCATTGCACGGAGAACCTAGTGGTTCCCGATCCACTTCTGAGCCGCACCCCCTTTCCTCCGACCAACTGGACCAACCGAAGCATTATAAATGCTTATGTAGATGCAACTACCCCGTCCCTCAAAACCCATAAGGTTGGTAATGTACCGTATCTCCGACCCTCAACCTTACTCGCCGAACTCTCAGTCTTGGAAACTTTCTTTACAATTGTGTACTCGTTCTTTCTCGAGTTTTTGTTGTGTTTTCTGTTTCCGATGGTGTGTTTGGAATGAAGGCCATGCATCTATATATAGGGATCTGACTGAATTCTAGGACCCAAAAGGTACCTATCCATCAAGCTAGGTTGAGCTCCTTGGCAGCTGGCCGAAGTCTAGGCCCCAAAAGGTACAAGTCCATCAAGCTGGGTTGAGCTCCTTGGCAGCTGGCTGATCTCTATTCCCGTTCTTGGCTTGGTTTCTCCCACTGTCCGAGCTAATGAGCAGCTCCTACTAGATTGTCTGAGACTTCCCTGCCATTCTCGGACCAAGTCACGGCCTACTATCCTATGCAGGATCGCGACATTACATCTACCAAGTTATTAACCTTGCCCAAGGTTCATTTGTTTTACCTTGATTAAAAGCAGTTTTAAGTTTGTGTTTGCTTTGTTTTGAGTTTGCTTTGTTTGCTTTCTTTAAACTAGCTTGTTAGTTAAGTTGTTTCATAAAACAATCATTTGTTACGTTTAGATTGAGGATATTTATGTATTCTTAGTGTTTGAATCTTTGCAAATTTGTGGTTCGATATTAAATGAATAGAGATAAGTACTACATCAATTTGGCATTGTTGCCTATTTGCAATAGATTTCACCATTAGAGTTTAATCTTTGCTTGAGCCTAAACATTTTCTTTACATTATTACTTACTTGGTTTGCTTTGGTGTTTTGGATTCTCTTTTGCAAGGTGTATGAACTTGAGAAGTCAAGGCTAAGCCAATTTATTTGAGTGTGTTGAAGACATTCGCCGTTTTGAATGAGAGAATCGCTAGCTAGCATGACAAGATATGGAGAACAACCCTCCTCCTGTTGATGGTCATAATGGAAATGACCAGCCCAATGTTGAAAAAGCTCATATCCATCCTCCAAGACAACCAAGAGTCACTGGCACCTTTGATGAACCGAACATTAATCGGCACTGCATGGGGATTAGAGCACCGCTTGTTGAGAACAATAACTATAAGATCAAGTCAAGTCTTATCAACATGGTGCAAAGCTCAAAGTTCCATGGCTTACGTATGGAAGACCCTCTTGACCACTTGGATCAGTTTTATATGATGTGTGGAACAATCAAAATCAATTGTATCTCTAAAAATGCATTCAAACTCTGCCTCTTTCCATTTTCTCTTGGAGACCGAGCTAGGACTCTGGAGAAGAACCTACCAGTGGGATGAGTCACCTCTTGGGATCAATGCAAGAGAGCTTTCCTATCCAAGTTCTTCTCTACTACAAGAACAAAAGGTAAAGAAATGAAATATCAAGCTTTGCTCAAAAGGGAAATGAGAGTTTTTGTGAAGCATGAGAGAGATTCAAGAGCTATATTATTCAATGTTCTCATCATGGTTTCTCTAAAGAATCTATTCTAAGCACAGTACACAAAGGGGTACCCCCAAAGAAAAGAATGTTGGTTGATACAGCAAGTAATGGTGATTTCCTATGTTGTTGTTGGTATGACCTTAGTGGAGAATCTTGATCAAAGTGATGGAAATTATGGGGAGGATTATGATATAACTCCAAGGGATCATTCTGATATTAATGAGTAGCACAACACGGAGATCAAAGGCATTGAATGACAAGATGGATAAGATGATTCTTGCTCTACTTCGCCAACTACTAGAAGGTCAAGGAAGAAGTGCTATTGAGTTGGCCACTCAAAAATGAAAGCTATGCACACCAAGGTTGATGAGGTGTATAGAGTGTTAAATGCTAAGATTGAGAGGTTGCAAACACAGGTCCATGGAAAATCTTCCTCTTCTACAAAGTGGCCAATGGGTTCATTGCCGGGAAACCCAGAACCAAACCCAAAAGAGTATATTAATGCCATCACACTTAGAAGTGGTAAGACTCAGCCTACTCAAGAGATCAATAGGTACATTGAGCCTAAGGGAGGGGAGGTAGTGGTTGAGAATGAAGATGAAGATGAGTTGATAGAAAAAGATTGTGGTAAAGACATAGAAGCTGAAAAGGTTGTGGTTGACAAAGGGAAGAGTAAAATGGTTGAGGAACCAAAGAAAGATAAGACCATTTATGAAGCTCCCAAGAAGAGTAAAGATTTTTCCAAGGAGACTCTATTTGTGCCTCCACCCTATGAGCCAAGTAGACAAGTATATAGCTATGTTTGATGCACAAATGAAAGATGTTGCTATTACAATGTTAATTTGTGACGGTCCTTCGGGATGAGTGGTTTTTGTGATGGTCCATCGGGATGTGTGGTCTGGGTGGCGGTCCTTGTTAGGACAATTACTTGGCATTGGTCGCGGTCTTGTTTAAGACATTTGTTAGGTATTGGTGGCGGTCTATTTAGACATTTGTTGGCCTTTGTGGCGGTCCTATTTAGGACATTTGTTAGCCTTAGTGGCGGCTATTTTGGTATGTTGATGACCACTGTGTCGTCATGAGGTATCCCAATTAGAGGATATGTGGTTGGTAGGACATTGTGATGTTTTATGCAAGCTACATGAGGGAGACCTGGTTAGGAGATAGGACTCAGACGTGTTCAGAATTATTTGCTCTATGAAAAATTGGTCCTTAACGACTCTTTGGGGAATCTTTGGTTCTCCTAGTACTGTCATATACAGAGACTTTGTGACTTGAGAGTGTGGCTGGTATATCGACTTTGGATGACGATCCAGAGGCTCACTGTAGGTTGGCAACCCAAGAGAAGAATATTGGACTTCCCTTATATTTTATGGCATGTGGCTTAGGCCCGTTGAAGAGCCAATACTAATGGCATGCAGGCTAAGGCTTGGTGAGAAGCCAATAAAAACGCAAGGTTGAAACTTATGAGTAAAGGAAAGTCCAAAATTCGAGAGCAAATAGTGCTCGGAACGCGAGTTCATCACCTAGAGGTAACCTTCACAAATTAGTCGGAAGAGGTGCGGGCCGTGGAGACGGTTGCACGGAAGTCCATGGCTGATGGTTGTTCAAGATTCGAGGACGAATCTATGTTGGTGGGGGAGAACTGTAATGCCCGTGAACCAAAAAGTGGAATTGTGGCAAGGGTGTCGCTCGACACCAAGTTTGGTCAGGAATTCAGTTCGATAACAAGATTTCTTGGTTTATTTCTGGTTTAATTTAGGGATTATAAAGGTTGTGGCCGACGTTTTTAGGATTTAATCTCCAATTTTCGTCCCCCTTTGTATCTGAGAGAGAAAACGCTTCATAAAAAGTTCCTGAGAGTTCCAGTAGGTTCTTCCCTAAACCGTTTGCACCTGTTTTCTTGAGGGATTTGTCCGTGGGAGTGAAGATTTGAGACAAGGGGCATGAGAGAGGTTTGCTATGTGTGTGTTTTCCTAAGTTTTTGGTCAGATACTTCCTGCTATAGAGTTGAGTGCATGACCATGGCTGATCTAAGCTTGATAAGTTTATGTTTCTAATATTCTTTGAGCTGTATGATTGATTCCTTGCTTACATGTGGTCGATTTGTGGTTTATATGGCCTTATGGGGCTTTTGGGTGAGCCTTGGTCGCATTGGAGACTTTTGGGGTGGAACCGATCGAAGGATAAGCGGCGGTTCATCTAGGAAGTCGAACTGAGCGCAGGATGATTGATGGCTCGATCATAGCATCAGATTGATCCAAAGGTCATCGACGATCCGAGTCAATGGACGACAAACATACTAAAAACTGGAGTTCGAGTATAAGATAGAGAAGAAGGTTCCGAGATATAGAGTATAAGGCCTAAGAGTCAGAGGTACGGTACAGTACCGACCTTATGGGTTTTTGGGAACGGGGTAGTTGCATTTGCATAAGCATTTATAATGCTTTGGTTGGTCTAGTTGGTCGGAGGAAAGGGGGTGCGGCTCGGAAGTGGATCAGGGACCACTAGGTTCACCGTGATACGACTGAACTGATGTGCATGCTACCTCCCTACCGATCAGCATACCACCCGAAGTGTCCACGTACGGACGGTATGGTTGGAGAAAACTAAACCCGACTCGACGGCTGGTCTAGAATCTGTACAGATATCTGGGTACACCGTTGAACTGATGCGCGAGATAACTCTCTACCGGCCAACTGCTGTACTGGAATGATGTTATGAGTTATCATGCATTGCATGACATTTTATGGCCTTGCACGACCTAAGAGAAATGTTATTGATGGCTACTTGGGTTTCTGGAAAGGAGAGTGATCGCGGAAAGGGAACTGCTTAGGCGTGAGACTCATGGCCGGGGAGATGAGTGGTGGTGACATGGGTAGCTAGGATAGATTATACAACTTGTACTAGCTTATTATGCAAACTCATAAGTTGTATCGAATCCCTTGATTACAATATCGAATGTTGCTTTACTCTAAGATTATTTAATATAGACTCTATGTATTGAAACACAGAATGTGTGAATGAACATTGTTTACAGAATGGGAATGAGAAAACCTTACCAGCCATAGATGGTCTGGGGTCGGGGTCTTTCAAGTTGGTATCAGAGCATGCTTGGTTCTAGGACTGGTAGTGCGGGTTTTGGGTATCACCACTCATCGGCTTAATGGGATCTCGCTGTAGTTGTTCTTATCGATTGCGGTTTATTTAAACTTAACCGTGACTAATATGCATGAGTTTGGCAGATGGGTAAGAGCAGCAAGGAAAAGAAAAAGAAGGGCAAGGAAGTGGCCGATGAGACCATTGGCGCCACGGAGACACTAGTTAATGTGGACGCAGGGAACACGGACACCCAGAATCCAGCTGGACCTGAGGCTGGAGAGAAACAACCGGATAATGATAAGCCGGAGAGTGGCGGTGCTACAGACGTGAATGGGCAACCAAATGCCGTACCATTGTCCTAGGAACAGTGGGAAACGATGAAGGCCATGATAGCACAGCTGGACTTGCTCACAAAGGCGTTGGTACCGGATCCTGTGGTACCAACGGTACATAACAAGATTGTTACGGGGACCATCGGAGTAAGTCCCAAAGATTCTCCAAGAAAGAGAAGGGACTACTTGGATGCATTGGAGCATGTCTCGAGACTAAAGACAAAACATTTTCCGGGAACTACTTGGATGCATTGGAGCATACCTCTTGAGCCGGTTGAACTCGGTCTCATACTCTCGCATGGTTCGGTACTCTTGTCTCAGATCCAAGAATTCTGATTAAAGACGGTCAAGAGCTTCTTGCGGAAAATACTTCACAAGGAACATCCAACGAAAAGTCTCCCATGAACAATTTGGGTTTGCCATACGGTTTACCATGCCTGTCCACCATGCATGGGCTTCCCCGAACAGGTAGTGGGTAGCAATGTCCTTCCAAAACTCCATCGGACAACGCACGGAGTCGAAGTTCCTCTCAAGGCGACTTCTCCATTCGTCAGCCTCGATAGGATTCGCCCACCACTAAAATATTGCGTACCAAACTTTAACATGTGGTCCATGATAGTCAAGTACGAAGAAGTTGCCATTCCCATTGGCACCACGTTTGATACAGGCGGGTTTGCGACCGGTGGTGGTGTCATTCGGTTCAATATCTGGACCAAGGTCTCCAATACTTGCCCCATCCCCACGGTTGCAGTCGCATTAGCACCCGTACCCACTGTTGGTGTAGCTCTTGTACAGACTCCATGGGTACCATGTCCTCCGGTTTCCGTACCGGTCCCCGCACCTACTAGCCCAGCATTCACCGCTGCAGGGTTCAATGTTCCCTCAACGTTCCCTCCGGCTCCTGGTCTAGCTGTGCTATTAGCCTAGTTACGAGTGTTGGGTGCCATCTGGAATACCATAACCGATTCTAAATTAGTGTCCAAACCAACTTAGTCTCTCACACCCTATGAGCTAAACATGACCAGTATTACCGTGAGACGTTCTTGGCAAGGAAGGATGGCTTTTTAGTAATAATAACCCATGCACCCGTTACACAACCATGTCCTAGAATTATAACCGTGCTCTAATACCAAATGTAAGACCCTGACCCTAAAATACCATACATGTCCGTATCGGACAGTAAAAGTTTCTTAGGGCCTATGCAATTCTATTCGTTCGTTTAATATTGTGCAACACCGAATAGGTATAACAGGTGAAATAACTTAAAAATACTCATTCATTAAATCATAGGCTCAATTTATCCTTAACAACATTCCCATCCCATGCATGGTAACAATAGAAACCCTTAGAAATAAAAACCATAATTAAACTACCCAAAGCCACCTTCCTCTTCCTCCCTTGCCTCGGTCACACAAGCTGGTCAGCCACTAAAGTCCTGATCATCGGACCTTTCTTTTCCTGCGTCCATAAAAGGAGGCGTAAGCAAACAAGTTTACTTAGTGGAGCGGTTATCCCGTCTCACTACGTTCAGTTCAACAATCTCAATCCGACACAGGGTATATTTCAATCAAGTCATGCAAGTCAAACAATTCACATAGGATAGTTGTCTAAGTCGTTTAGACCAACCACCATTCATATTGCAATAGAACACATTAACCATTAACCAAGACAAGCAATTAACAAGATTAAATAAACCACGGGTCAAGAGAATCAACCATGGAACTCGGCCACAGTTACACACTCACCTTCGATTTTGACCTACAGTGCTAATCTCTTGGTTCCTATGCCCAAAACTGATCCCCGCCTCTACACGGACAGATCTACATCGTTAACCAGCGATGTATAACCCATAACTATCGACAGATCAAGGTGGGGGAAGACTTACCGTTCTTCTCTCAATCTAGACTTAGGATCTCTCGGTTAAAGCTTCGATGGAACTCTTCTCTCTCTCTCTCTTTCACGGCGGCTCTTGGATGTTGTGCGAATTCTACAGAATTTCTCTAAGGGTTTCTATTCCTTTTATAGGGTCGACTAAACCACATCGAGTTGCCCCAAAACAATAAGCCTTATCACCCCCTAACTTCCCATATTTTTTGCACCTATCCTTATCTGATCAACTTTTCCTTTTCCGTGAGTTTCCATTTCTCTCGGGTTTCCTTTCCCGTGAGGCAGCTTAAATCTTTGCAAGATTTCCGAGTTCCCGGGACTCCCATCGGCCCATAGTCTAACCGATCCATCCTTGTCCATTGGCCCGATCCATCGTTCACTGATGCGACCATTTCCGGATAGTCTACTTCACTATCACTCTCACTATCACTATCACTAGGACTTTCACTCCCACTATCACTATCACTATCACTAGGAATTTCACTCCCATTTTCATCCATAAACTTACATGCCTGCATCATCTACAATGTAGGTCACGAACTCCCTTTTTCTTCAGTTCAAACATCTGTTCACTACTTCGGTAGTCTCGAACTCTCTATTTCCATCTGGATGTATCGGCTATCGAATCACGGCCATTGTCCTTTACGGACCATGATTCGTCCTATTCTCGTTCCGAGGTTTGTACCGCTATCGACACTTTACATACCACTATCGGTACTTCTCAACACTGGTTACCGTACCGCTATCGGCACTTCTCATGTACCGCTATCGGCACTTCTCATGTACCGCTATTGGCACTTCTCATGTACAGCTATCGACACTTCTCATGTACCCCTATCGGTACTTTCCATGTACCCGCGTATGTACCATTTCATGTACTGCGTACGTACCATCTCATGTACCGCGTACGTACCATCTCATATACCGCGTAAGTACCATCTCATGTACCACGTACGTCCCAGGGAATCAGGTTGTTACACTTGGGACCGACTGGAAAGCGCGTACCTGACCTTGGTACAAGGGGATATGACGGTACGTGCGTATGATGCTGAATTCAGTCGCCTTAGGCGCTTTGTGGGAAGGGAAATTGAGGATGAGAAAGCACAAGTCCGCCGCTTTATCCACAGACTAAGGGTGGACATCCGCAACCATTGTGTGAATGGTGTCTTTAACTCGATCGTGGAAGTAGTGGAAAGGGCGACCACGATTGGAGCTGGGATAGAGGAGGAGAAACAACTTAAACGCGAGAGATTTTCTTCGCGTTCGACCCACCCAGCCAAAACCACCAACCGAAAAAGGAAATGGGATAAGGTGGGTAATGCAAGGTCCAAAGCTAAGTATGGAGAGTGCAAGACTTGCGGAAATTACCACAGCGGTTCTTGCTGGAAGGCCGTGGGTGCATGCGGTCGCTGTGCAAGTAAGGATCATGAGATCCAGAACTGTCCAAGGATGGAAAATGGCAATGGGCCAAGGGCTTGTTTCCTGTGTGGAAAAGAGGGACATTTTAGGAGGGAATGTCCGGAGCTTGATGAGGGAAGGCAGACCCACCAACGTGGAAACCATGACGAGGAATCTTTACCGCCACCACCAAAGAGACAGGTTGTTGCACAACGCGTGTATGAGCTGTCTGAGGAAACTGCTGCCGGGAATTTTAGGGCGATTACTGGTATGTTATGTAAACCCTTCTAAGTTCAATTCATTCATTACATAGCATCATAATGCATGTAAAAAAAGGGGATATGGGTACTTAGCATTCTAGAGGAATGTGTAGGGACCTTAAGTATAGGTGGTGTGGAAACGCACACCTTGTTTGATTCGGGGGCAACACACTGTTTTGTGAGCCCGAAAATGATAGGAAAAGGTGGGTTCAGGCAAGAACCAAACACCGAATATGGTATGGTCCGAGCAGCCGGCGGGCAGGCGATGTACTCGTCCGGTACAGTTCGAGGAATCTTGGTCATTGTCAATGGTGTGGATATGCCTACTGACCTGATCATTGTTCCACTCATGAAACATGATGTTATCTTGGGGATGGACTGGTTGGGAAAGTACAAGGCTCACATTGACAGTCACCAAGGGAGATTAAATTTTGAGAGAAAGGAAGGAACGTTGAGATTCCAGGGAATAAGATCAACTTCGGGAAGTATAATTATCTCGGCAATCCAGGCGGAAAGGATGCTGGATAAAGGTTGTGAGGCATACTTAGCCACAATCACAACAAAGGAAGTTGGGGAAAATACGGAACTGGATGATATTCCGATAGCCAACGAATTTGCCATGTGTTTGAAGCGGTATGGGGAGTGCCGCCGGATAGGTCAGATCCGTTCACCAACGAGCTAGAACCGGGGATGACCCCTATATCTAAAGCGCCTTACCGGATGGTACCGGCAGAAATGGCGGAGTTAAAGAAACAATTGGGAGAATTGTTGGAGAAAGGGTTTATCAGACCAAGTAGTTCACCTTGGGGTGCACCGGTCTTTTTTGTAAAGAAAAAGGATGGTACCTTCAGGCTATGCATTTATTACCGGGGGCTGAATAGGGTGACAGTGAAAAACAAGTACCCATTGCCCCGAATAGACTAGCTGTTGGATAATCTCCGAGGTGAAAAGTGGTTCTCGAAGATAGACTTGGCCTCGGGGTACCATCAATTCTGATAGAGCCATTGGACATTTGGAAAACGGATTTTTTGACAAGGTACAGCCACTTCGAGTTTGTGGTCATGCCGTTCGGACTGAACAATGCACCGGCAGCCTTCATGAAGATGATGAATGGTGTGTTCCGAGAGTTCTTAGACGAGTTTGTCATCATGCGAGGTTAAGCAAATGCTCGTTCTGGCAAAAGGGTGTCGGATTCCTTGGACGCATTGTCTCAGACCAAGGACTGTCCGTGGATCCGGAGAAGATCAAGGCAATAAAGGACTGGCCGCGTCCGAAGAATGCCACCGAGATACGAAATTTTCTCGGGTTGGCCGGATATTACCGAAGATTTATCAAGGGCTTTGTGAGTATGTGTCAGCCAATGACGCGGTTGACGGGGAAAGATACCAAGTTCCTATGGATGGAGGAATGCGAGAAAAGTTTCTCGGAGTTGAAGGCAATGCTCACAAGTGCTCTGGTACTGGTGCTGCCGGTAGTCGACTAGCCGTATGTGGTGTACACCGATGCCTCTATAACCGGGCTAGGTTGTGTGCTAATGCAGAAGGGTAGTGTAATCGCATATGCGTCAAGGCAACTGTGTAAGCACGAGGGGAATTACCCAACACATGACTTAGAGATGACCGCGGTGGTGTTCGCGTTAAAGATTTGGCGTTCATATCTCTATGGAGCCAAAGTTCAAATCTTCACCGACCACAAGAGTCTAAAATACATATTCACCCAGCCGGAGTTAAATCTAAGGCAGAAACGGTGGATGGAGTTTGTCGCGACTACGACTTAGATATTGCCTATCATCCGGGAAAGATAAATCAGGTCGCGGATGCCTTGAGTAGGAGACGCTTTGATGTGGAAGCTGAGAAATATCAGGAAGCATTGGTTTAGATGCTGGGGACTTTGTATTTAAACGCATTGTCGCGAGAGGTGGAGCCTTTGGGTTTAGGAGCAGCTGATCAAGCGGATCTACTTAGTAGAATTCGTTTGGCTCAAGAAAAAGACGAGGAACTTAAGGGTTGGGCGGAGAATAATATGACCGAGTTCCAAACATCGAACAATGGAACCATTGTGGTGAATGGACGGGTGTGTGTGCCGCAAAGTAAGGAGCTAAGGGACAAAATTCTAAGGGAAGCACACCAGTCTAAGTTCTCAATCCACCCTGGTTCAACCAAGATGTATCGCGATCTGAAACAATACTATCACTTGAAGGGAATGAAAAGGGATGTGGCCGCGTGGGTTTCCAAGTGTAAAACCTGTCAACTCGTCAAGGCCGAGCATCAGGTACCGAGCGGTTTAGTCCAAAGTTTACCCATGCCGGAATGGAAATGGGATCATGTGACGATGGACTTTGTGACCGGATTGCCTATGAGTAAGCGAAAGCACAATGCGGTCTGGGTGGTGGAAGACAGATTGACCAAATCTGTGCACTTCATCGCAATCGCGGAAACAGATGGAGCCGAGGTGATCGCGGTCAGATACATCGAGGAGATAGTCCGGCTTCACGGAGTGCCAGTGAGCATTGTCTCAGACCGTGATACACGGTTTACCTCGCTCTTCTGGAAAGCTTTTCAAAAGACCCTGGGAACAAGGGTGAACCTGAGTGCGGCGTACCACCCACAGATTGACGAGCAGTCTGAGAGAACAATTCAAACGCTCGAGGACATGTTGCGAGCATGTGTACTGGATTGGGGCGGAGGCTGGGAAATTACCTAAATTTGGTGGAATTCGCATACAACAACAGCTACCAAGGTAGTATCGGAATGTCGTCTTATAAAGCGCTGTATGGACATCCATGTCGAACGCCTTTGTTCTGGACGCCGGTTGGGGAACAGACGTTATTCGGACCATTGAACGAATGGAAAAAGGAATGCGCAGGAAAAAGATTAACATGGTGAAGATCTTATGGAACTGTGGTGGACGCGAAGAAGCTACTTGGGAGACTGAAAACAAGATGAAGGCTNTGGGATCATGTGACGATGGACTTTGTGACCGGATTGCCTATGAGTAAGCGAAAGCACGATGCGGTCTGGGTGGTGGAAGACAGATTGACCAAATCTGTGCACTTCATCGCAATCGCGGAAACAGATGGAGCCGAGGTGATCGCGGTCAGATACATCGAGGAGATAGTCCGGCTTCACGGAGTGCCGGTGAGCATTGTCTCAGACCGTGATACACGGTTTACCTCGCTCTTCTGGAAAGCTTTTCAGAAGGCCCTGGGAACAAGGGTGAACCTGAGTACGGCGTACCACCCACAGATCAACGAGCAGTCTGAGAGAACAATTCAAACGCTCGAGGACATGTTGCGAGCATGTGTACTGGATTGGGGTGGAGGCTGGGAAATTACCTAAACTTGGTGGAATTCGCATACAACAACAACTACCAAGGTAGTATCGGAATGTCGCCTTATGAAGCGCTGTATGGACGTGCATGTCGAACGCCTTTGTGCTGGACGCCGGTTGGTGAACGGTCGTTATTCGGACACGAGATTGTGGACGAAATGGCCGACAAGTTAAAATTCTTGAAAATCAATTTGAAGGAAGCCTAAAACCGATAGAATAGTTATGGGGACAAGTGTCGGAAGGAGTTGGAGTTTGAAGTGGGTGACCTGATGTATCTTAAGGCCATGAGGAAAGAGGAAAAACGTTGAGCCCAAGGTACGTTGGTCCGTACAACGTGATCAAACGAGTAGGTGCGGTGGCGTAAAAACTGGAGTTACCACTGAAGTTAGACGCCTTTCATAAGGTTTTTCATGTAACGCCTATTCAGATCATTGATCGAATGGAAAAAGGAATGCGCAGGAAAAAGATTAACATGGTGAAGATCATATGGAACTGTGGTGGACGCGAAGAAGCTACTTGGGAGACTGAAAACAAGATGAAGGCCGATTATCCTAAGTGGTTTAAGGAGATGGGAAAAGATCAACTTGAACCGGATTCAGGGACGAATCCCTTTCAAGGGGGGGGAGACTTGTAACGCCCACGATCCTGAATAGGATCGTAGGCTGGGACTTGGTTCGAGATGGTAGGGAGATCTCGGACAAGTCGGGAAGGAGCTACTTGTTAGCTCGAACATTGAGGAAAAACCAGACAAGTATGGGACAGCTCTCGGCCAGCTGCGGACAGCTCTCGGCCAGCTGCAGACAGCTCGACTAACTGTCGGCCAGCTACGGTCAGCTCGACCAGCTAGTGTCAGCTGGACCAGATGCCAGGGAGCTCGACCCAGCTCGACCCAGCTCGACCAGTTGGACGGTAGTGGACGGTGTACAGGTCAGCTGGGGAGCTCANAGACCGTGATACACGGTTTACCTCGCTCTTCTGGAAAGCTTTTCAAAAGACCCTGGGAACAAGGGTGAACCTGAGTGCGGCGTACCACCCACAGATTGACGAGCAGTCTGAGAGAACAATTCAAACGCTCGAGGACATGTTGCGAGCATGTGTACTGGATTGGGGCGGAGGCTGGGAAATTACCTAAATTTGGTGGAATTCGCATACAACAACAGCTACCAAGGTAGTATCGGAATGTCGTCTTATAAAGCGCTGTATGGACATCCATGTCGAACGCCTTTGTTCTGGACGCCGGTTGGGGAACAGACGTTATTCGGACCATTGAACGAATGGAAAAAGGAATGCGCAGGAAAAAGATTAACATGGTGAAGATCTTATGGAACTGTGGTGGACGCGAAGAAGCTACTTGGGAGACTGAAAACAAGATGAAGGCTGATTATCCTAAGTGGTTTAAGGAGATGGGAAAAGATCAACTTGAACCGGATTCGGGGACGAATCCCTTTCAAGGGGGGGGAGACTTGTAAGGCCCACGATCCTGAATAGGATCGTAGGCTGGGACTTGGTTCGAGATAGTAGGGAGATCTCGGACAAGTCGGGAAGGAGCTACTTGTTAGCTCGAACATTGAGGGAAAACCAGACAAGTATGGGACAGCTCTCGGCCAGCTGCGGACAGCTCTCGGCCAGCTGCAGGCAGCTCAACCAGCTGTCGGCCAGCTACGGTCAGCTCGACCAGCTAGTGTCAGCTGGACCAGCTGACAGGGAGCTCGACCCAGCTCGACCCAGCTCGACCAGTTGGACGGTAGTGGACGGTGTACAGGTCAGCTGGGGAGCTCGTGACCGAATGGGCATGGCCGAACGGGTATGGCCGAGCGTACACGATCAAACAGGAGCGATTGAACGGATTCGTCCGATGGGTGCCTTTTGGGGCCAAAACCGCATCCCATACCCTATATATAGTGGGCGTACCTCTCCCTTCCAAGACACAATCGGAAACAGGAAAAACTTACTAAAAACTCGAGTTTGAGTATAAGATAGAGATGAAGGTTCCGAGATATAGAGTTCGGCGATAAGGCCTAAGGGTCGGAGGTACAGTACAATACCGACCTTATGGGTTTTTGGGAATGGGGTAGTTGTATCTGCATAAGCATTTATAATGCTTCGGTTGGTCTAGTTGGTCAGAGGAAAGGGGGTGCGGCTTGGAAGTGGATCGGGGACCATTAGGTTCACCGTGATACGACCGAACTAATGCGCATGCTACCTCCCTACCGATCAGCGTACCACCTGGAGTGTCCACGTACGGACAGCATGGTCGGAGAAAAGTAAATGGGCCTCGGCGGCTGGTCCGAAATCTGTACAGATATCTGGGTTCACCGTCGGACTGATGCGCGAGATAACTCTCTACTGGCCAACTACTGTACTGGAATGATGTTATGACTTATCATGCATTGCATGACATTGTACGGCCTTGCACGGCCTAAGAGAAATGTTATTGATGGCTACTTGGGTTTCAGGAAAGGAGAATAGTCGCGGAAAGGGAACTGCTTAGGTGTGAGACTCATGGCCGAGGAGATGAGTGGTGGTGATATGGGTAGCTAGGATCGATTATACAACTTGTACTAGCTTATTATGCAAACTCATAAGTTGTATCGAATCCTTTGATTACTTAACACAATATCGAATGTTGCTTTACTCTAAGATTATTTCATATAGACTCTATGTATTGAAACACAGAATGTGCAAATGAACATTGTTTAAAGAATGAGCCCTAAAAATATGACTAAGTAGTGAATGGGAATGAGAGAACCTCACCGGCAATAGATGGTCCGGGGTCGGGGTCTTTCAGTTGGTTGGTTGTATGGCTAAGCACAAAGGGATGGTCAAGGGTAAAGTTACATTCCTCTGCGTATAAAGGTTCACAATGCAAGGCTGCGGGCCAAAGCTAAGTAAACGAAACAATGGATGTTCGGCCGGGAATGGAAGCCGTGACCGCGGACGCTGGGTTGTCCGAGTCAGGGTCTTTGAAGTTGGTATTAGAGCATGCATGATCCTTTGAGGAAGTCTGCAATTATGCTATGTGTTCGGACGAAATAGAAACACCTGATAAGATCGAAAACATTCTTGGGAACAGGAATGTGTTCGCCAAGATGCGCTCGTGAATCTAGCGATTGTTCAGAACATCGAACACATAGTATATCGACCGTTACGACCGCGTCCGGGAAAGACAAAGGTCGGGAATTACGACCGCGTCCGGGAAGGACCAACGTCGGGAAATATAGACCAAAAGGTCAGGGAAAATGCAACCAAAGATCGGTAATAGCAACCGAGTCCGGGGGAAAACGGTCGGGAAATTGTCCTAGTCGGTATGGAACTAGGACGGGAAAAGACTTGATCTATTCGGAGAGTGACCAAGATCAAGAGAAATAGATCGCGTCGGGAAAGACGTAGATCAAGGAAAATGACCAAGTCCCAAAAATAGCAAGATCGAGAATAGATCAAGTCTTAAGTGGACGAAGGTCGAGAATCTATACACCCACCGAATTTGAGGACGAATTCATTTTAAGGGGGGTAGACAGGTAACGCACACATCCCGCGATCCTAAAGGGGGGCAATATGTTGTAAGAAAAACAATAGCTAGATGAGCTTAAGTAGCTAAGCTACTAGCTCAATCAGCTGGAATATGACCAGAACAAGCTGACCAAACTCGAAGAACAAGTTAGTTCAGCTACAGACAGCTCTCGGCCAGCTGCAGTCAGCTATCAGCCGGCTGTGGATAGCTATCGCCCAGCTGTGGACAGCTGTCGGCCAGCTTCGGACAGCTGTTGGCCACCTAGCGTGAGCTCGACCAGCTGCCAGTCAGCTACACTAGCTCAACCAGCTGCCAAGGAGCTCGACCAAGCTCGACCAGCTGGACGAAGGTGGACAGTGTGCGGGTCAACTGGGGAGCTCGTGGGAGGTCATGGGATGCGGTGACGGAACAGACACGGACGGACGGTCATGGCCACACAGGCACGGCCAGACAGGAACGGCTGAACATGCGCGATCGAATGGGAGCGATCGAATGCTCTTGTCGGACAGGTGCCTTTTGGGGCCTAGACTTCGGCCAATACCCTATAAATAGAGGGTGTGGCCTTCATTTCCAAGACATCCCCATTGTCCATCCATCGTCCATCTATGCCTAACTGATGCGCATGCTACCTCTTTATCGACGATATGATGAGACGAGCGACGGTTCGACAATCGGTTCTAACCGATCGAAGGATAAGCGGCAGTTCGTCCATGGAGTCGAACTGATTGTAGGATGATCGACGTTTCGATCATAGTGTTGGACCGATCCAAAGGTCATCGACGATCTGCATTAATGGACGGATCGATCGAGAGTTGATCGATGATTCAATCGCTAGTCGGATCGGGTGATCGAATGATCGACGGTACGACCCGTAGGTTGGATTGATCGGTCGGATGGTCGACAAGTTGTTCAGAAGTATCACCCCGGTCTGTGGTCGATCGGCGATTCGATTATGGGATCCGATCGTCTGATCGGACCAAGCTTTGATACCAAGACCGACAAGTTGATCAAGGTACCAAGGTATGACCGACATGTCAACTAATGGCACGTCTAATGCCAAGCTTCGAGAACATGAGTGGTTCGGGAAGCCGATAGCGCAACCGATCACCATGTACCGAAGGGACTATAAGTCCCCATCCCTAATGTGTGCAAAGCCTGTGGGGTTGGTTGGTTGTATGGCTAAGCACAAAGGGATGGTCAAGGGTAAAGTTACATACCGCTGCGTATAAACGATTACAAGGCAAGGCCGCGGACAAAAGCAAAGTAATCAATGGATGTTCGGCCGGGAATGGAAGCCGTGACCGCGGAAGCTGGGACGTCCGGGTCGGGGTCTCTCAAGTACTTGTAACACCTGCGTCCCGCGATCTTAAAGGGGGGCAATTTGTTTTAAGAAAGACAATAGCTAGATAGCTACTAGCTCAATCAGCTGGAATAGGAGCTGAGCGAGCTGAACAAACTCGATGAACAAGTTAGTTCAGCTACGGACAGCTCTTGGCCAGCTGCGGACAGCTATCGGCCGCCTGTGGATAGCTATCGGCCAGCTGCCAAGGAGCTCGACCAAGCCGGACAGCCACGACCGAACATGCACGGCCGGACAGCCACGACCGNGAGTGACCAAGATCAAGAGAAATAGATCGCGTCGGGAAAGACGTAGATCAAGGAAAATGACCAAGTCCCAAAAATAGCAAGATCGAGAATAGATCAAGTCTCAAGTGGACGAAGGTCGAGAATCTGTACACCCACCAACTTCGAGGACGAATTCATTTTAAGGGGGGTAGATAGGTAACGCACGCATCCCGCGATCCTAAAGGGGGGCCAATATGTTGTAAGAAAAACAATAGCTAGATGAGCTTAAATAGATAAGCTACTAGCTCAATCAGCTGAAATATGACCAGAACAAGCTGACCAAACTCTATGAACAAGTTAGTTCAGCTACAGACAGCTCTCGGCCAGCTACAGTCTGCTATCAGCCGACTGTGGATACCTATCGCCCAGCTGCGGACAGCTGTCGGCCAGCTTCGGACAGCTTGCGTCAGCTCGACCAGCTGCCAGTCAGCTACACTAGCTCAACCAGCTGCCAAGGAGCTCGACCAAGCTCGACCAGCTGGACGATGGTGGACAGTGTGCGGGTCAACTGGGGAGCTCGTGGGAGGTCATGGGATGCAGTGACGGAACAGACACGGACGGACGGTCATGGCCACATAGGCACGGCTGAACATGCGCGATCGAATGCTTTTGTCGGACAGGTGCCTTTTGGGGCCTAGACTTCGGCCAAGACCCTATAAATAGAGGGTGTGGCCTTCATTTCCAAGACATCCCCATTGTCCATCCATCGTCCATCTATGCCTAACTTATTCGCATGCTACCTCTCTATCGACGGTATGATGAGACGAGCGACGGTTCGACAATCGGTTCTAACAGATCGAAGGATAAGCGGCGGTTCGTCCATGGAGTCGAACTGATTGCAGGATGATCGACGTTTCGATCATAGTGTTGGACCGATCCAAAGATCATCGACGATCTGCGTTAATGGATGGATCGATCGAGAGTTGATTGATGATTCAATCGCTAGTCGGATCGGGTGATTGAATGATCGACGGTACGACCCGTAGGTTGGATTGATCGGTCGGATGGTCGACAAGTTGTTCAGAAGTATCACTCCGGTCTGTGGTCGAACGGCGATTCGATTATGGGATCGGATCGTCTGATCAGACCAAGCTCTGATACCAAGACCGACAAGTTGATCAAGGTACCAAGGTATGACCGACATGTCAACTAATGGCACGTCTGATGCCAAGCTTCGAGAACATGAGTGGTTCGGGAAGCCGATAGCGCAACCGATCACCATGTACCGAAGGGACTATAAGTCTTCATCCCTAATGTGTGCAAAGCCTGTGGGGTTGGTTGGTTGTATGGCTAAGCACAAAGGGATGGTCAAGGGTAAAGTTACATACCGCTGCGTATAAACGATTACAAGGCAAGGCCGCGGACAAAAGCAAAGTAATCAATGGATGTTCGGCCGGGAATGGAAGCCGTGACCGCGGAAGCTGGGACGTCCGGGTCGGGGTCTCTCAAGTACTTGTAACACCTGCGTCCCGCGATCTTAAAGGGGGGCAATTTGTTTTAAGAAAGACAATAGCTAGATAGCTACTAGCTCAATCAGCTGGAATAGGAGCTGAGCGAGCTGAACAAACTCGATGAACAAGTTAGTTCAGCTACGGACAGCTCTTGGCCAGCTGCGGACAGCTATCGGCCGCCTGTGGATAGCTATCGGCCAGCTGCCAAGGAGCTCGACCAAGCCGGACAGCCACGACCGAACATGCACGGCCGGACAGCCACGACCGAACGTGTGCGATCGAATGGGAGCGATCGAACGGTCTTGTCGGACAGGTGCCTTTTGGGGCCTAGACTTTGGCCAAGACCCTATAAATAGAGGGCATGGCCATCATTTCCAATACACCACCATCGTCCATCCATCGTCCATCTATGCCTAAGAAGAAAAGGGGGTGCGGCTAGGCGAGTACTTCGGTACATCGTCCGAACTGATGCGCATGCTACCTCTCTATCGACGGTACAATGAGATGAGCGACGGTTCGACAATTGGGTCGAACCAATCGAGCGATAAGCGACAGTTCATCCATGGAGTCGAATTGATCGCAGGATGATCGACGGTTCGATCATATCATTGGACCGATCGAAAGGTCATCGATGATCCGCGTCAATGGCGGATCAAACGAGGGTTGATCGATGATTCAATCGCTAGTCGGATCAGGTGATCGAATAATCGACGATACGAGCCGGAGGTTGGATTGATCGGTCGAGTGGTCAACAAGTCGTTCGGAAGTATCAGCCCGGTCTGTGGTCGATCGACGAGTCGATAATGGGTGGGATCCCCGGTTCTCTCGTCCCATTATGCTACTTAGTCATATTTAAGGCCCCATTCATTAAGCAATATTCATTCGCATATCCCGTGATTCATTACATAGAGTCTATATGATATAATACTTATAGTAAAGCAACATTCGATATTTCAATAAGTAATCAAAGGATTCGATACAACTTATGAGTTTGCATAATAAGCTAGTACAAGTTGTATAATCGATCCTAGCTACCTTTAACACCACCACTCATCTTCCCGTCCATGAGTCTCGCGCCTAAGCACTTCCTTTCCCGCGATCACCCTCCTTTCCTGAAATCCAAGTAGGCATCAATAACATTCCCTTTTCAGTCGTACATGTCATGCACTGCACGCTAAGTACTAATAACCGTCCAGTACAGAGGTCGGCCGGTAGAGAGTTATTCTGCACATCAGTTTGGACGATGTATTGAGGAATCTGTACAGATCCACGTCCAACCGCCGAGCCACGTTTACTTTTCTCCGTCTGAACCGTCCGTACCCGGACACCCCCGGATGGTACGCTCATCGGTAGGGAGGTAGCATGCGCATCAGTTCGGTTGTATCACGGCGAACCTAGAGGTTTCTGATCCTCTTCCGAGCTGCACCCCCTTTCCTCTGACCAACTAGACCAATCGAAGCATTATATATGCTGATGCTCGATGCAACTACCCATCCCCTAGAGCCCATAAGGTCGGTATTGAACCGTACCTCCAAACCTTCTTCCTGATCTTATACTCGAACACTCGAGTTTTTGGTGTTTTTTCTCTGTTTCCGATGGTTTGTTCCAAATGAGAGAAATGTTGTCTTTATATAGGGTCCTGGGCCGCGGTTTTGGCCCCAAAAGGCACCCTTCGGATGAATCCGTTCAGTCGCTCCTGTTTGCTTGTGTACACTAAGCCATACCCGTTCGGCCATGGCCATTCGGCCGAGCCCTTTCGGTCACGAGCTCCCCAGCTGACCTGTACACTGTCCACTACTGCCCAGCTGGTCGAGCTGGGTCGAGCTGCGTCGAGCTGGGTCGAGCTGGGTCGAGCTCCCTAGCAGCTGGTCTAGCTGACACTAGCTGGCTGCGAACGGTCCACAGCTGGCTGAGAGCTGTGGACAGCAAGCCGAGAGCTGTTCGCAGCTGGCTGAGAGCTGTCCAGAGCTGACCGATCTTTGTCTTATACTTGGCTCGTTTTTCCCCATTGACCGAGCTAACGAGTAACTCTTCCTCGACTTATCCGAGATGTCCCTACCATCCTGGACCAAGCCACGGCCTACGATCCTATTCAGGGCATTACAAGTCTCCCCTCCTTGAAAGGGATTCGTCCCCGAATCCGGATCAAGTTGATCTTCACCCATCTCCTTAAACCACTTAGGATAATCGGCCATCATCTTGTTTTCAGTCTCCCAAGTGGCTTCTTCTTGTCCACCACAGTTCCACAAGATCTTTACCATGCTCATCTTTTTCCTGCGCATTTCCTTTACCATTCGATCAATGATCCGAATAGGTGATGCTTCCACCGTCAAGTTTTCTTACAACTCGGATGGGACATCTTCGACTACCTCATCCTCTTCACTTAGGCATTTTCGAAGATGTGATACATGGAAGACCTTATGGAAGGCGTCTAACTTCGGTGGTAACTCCAGTTTATAGGCCACCGCACCTACTCATTCAATCACCTTGTATGGACCAACATACCTTGGGCTCAACTTTTTCCTTNGTCCAGTACAGAGGTCGGCCGGTAGAGAGTTATTCTGCACATCAGTTTGGACGATGTATTGAGGAATCTGTACAGATCCACGTCCAACCGCCGAGCCACGTTTACTTTTCTCCGTCTGAACCGTCCGTACCCGGACACCCCCGGATGGTACGCTCATCGGTAGGGAGGTAGCATGCGCATCAGTTCGGTTGTATCACGGCGAACCTAGAGGTTTCTGATCCTCTTCCGAGCTGCACCCCCTTTCCTCTGACCAACTAGACCAATCGAAGCATTATATATGCTGATGCTCGATGCAACTACCCATCCCCTAGAGCCCATAAGGTCGGTATTGAACCGTACCTCCAAACCTTCTTCCTGATCTTATACTCGAACACTCGAGTTTTTGGTGTTTTTTCTCTGTTTCCGATGGTTTGTTCCAAATGAGAGAAATGTTGTCTTTATATAGGGTCCTGGGCCGCGGTTTTGGCCCCAAAAGGCACCCTTCGGATGAATCCGTTCAGTCGCTCCTGTTTGCTTGTGTACACTAAGCCATACCCGTTCGGCCATGGCCATTCGGCCGAGCCCTTTCGGTCACGAGCTCCCCAGCTGACCTGTACACTGTCCACTACTGCCCAGCTGGTCGAGCTGGGTCGAGCTGCGTCGAGCTGGGTCGAGCTGGGTCGAGCTCCCTAGCAGCTGGTCTAGCTGACACTAGCTGGCTGCGAACGGTCCACAGCTGGCTGAGAGCTGTGGACAGCAAGCCGAGAGCTGTTCGCAGCTGGCTGAGAGCTGTCCAGAGCTGACCGATCTTTGTCTTATACTTGGCTCGTTTTTCCCCATTGACCGAGCTAACGAGTAACTCTTCCTCGACTTATCCGAGATGTCCCTACCATCCTGGACCAAGCCACGGCCTACGATCCTATTCAGGGCATTACAAGTCTCCCCTCCTTGAAAGGGATTCGTCCCCGAATCCGGATCAAGTTGATCTTCACCCATCTCCTTAAACCACTTAGGATAATCGGCCATCATCTTGTTTTCAGTCTCCCAAGTGGCTTCTTCTTGTCCACCACAGTTCCACAAGATCTTTACCATGCTCATCTTTTTCCTGCGCATTTCCTTTACCATTCGATCAATGATCCGAATAGGTGATGCTTCCACCGTCAAGTTTTCTTACAACTCGGATGGGACATCTTCGACTACCTCATCCTCTTCACTTAGGCATTTTCGAAGATGTGATACATGGAAGACCTTATGGAAGGCGTCTAACTTCGGTGGTAACTCCAGTTTATAGGCCACCGCACCTACTCATTCAATCACCTTGTATGGACCAACATACCTTGGGCTCAACTTTTTCCTTTTAGTGAAACGCCCTTTCCCCTTGTATGTCATGGCTTTAAGATACACCAGGTCGCCCACTTCAAACTCAAACTCCTTCCGACGCTTGTCCCCATAACTCTTCTGTCGGTTTTGGGCTTCCCTCCATTTGATTTTCAAGAACTTTAACTTGTCGGCCATTTCGTCCACAATCTTGGGTCCGAATAACGTCTGTTCCCCAACCGGCTTCCAGCACAAAGGCGTTCGACATGCCCGGCCATACAGCGCTTCATAAGGCGACATTCCGATACTAGCTTGGTAGCTGTTGTTGTATGCGAATTCCACCAAGTTCAGGTAACTTTCCCAGCCTCCGCCCCAATCCAGTACACATGCTCCCAACATGTCCTCGAGCATTTGAATTGTTCTTTCGGATTGCTCGTCAGTCAGTGGGTGGTACGCCGTACTCGGGTTCACCCTTGTTCCCAGGGCCTTTTGAAAAGCTTTCCAGAAGAGCAAGTTAAACCGTGTATCACGGTCCGAGACAATGCTCACCGGCACTCCGTGAAACCGGACAATCTCCTTGATGTATCTGACCGCAATCACCTCGGCTCCATCTGTTTCTGCAATTGCGATGAAGTGCGCAGATTCGGTCAATCTGTCTACCACCACCCAGACCGCATCGTGCTTCTCCCTTACTCATAGGCAATCCGGTCACAAATTCCATCATCACATGATCCCATTTCCATTCCGGCATGGGTAAACTTTGGACTAAACCGCTTGGTACCTTATGCTCGGCCTTGACGAGTTGATAGTTTTACACTTGGCAACCCACGCGGCCCACATCTCTTTTCATTCCCTTCCAGTGATAGTATCGTTTCAGATCGTGATACATCTTGGTCGAACCAGGGTGGATCGAGAACTTAGACTGGTGTGCTTCCCTTAGAATTTCATCCCTTAGGTCCTTACTTTGCGGCAAACACACCCGTCCATTCACCACAATGGTTCCATTGTTCGATGTTTGGAACTCAGTCTTATTGTTCTCCGACCAACCCTTAAGTTCCCCGTCTTTTGCTTGACCCAAACGAATTCAACTAAGTAGATCCGCTTGATCAGCTGCTCCTAAGCCCAATGGCTCCACTTCATGCGACAATGCGTTTAAATGCAAGGTCCCCACCATATAAACCAATGCTTCTTGATTTTTCTCAGCTTCCACATCGAAGCGTCTCCTACTCAAGGCATCTGCGACCTGGTTCGCCTTTCCCGGATGATAGGCAATATCTATGTCATAGTCCGCGACAAACTCCATCCGCCGTCTTTGCCTTAGATTTAACTCCAGCTGGGTGAATATATATTTAAGACTCTTGTGGTCGGTGAAGATTTGAACTTCGGCTCCATAGAGATATGAACGCCAAATCTTCAACGCGAACACCACCGCGGCCATCTCTAAGTCATGCGTTGGGTAATTCCCCTCATGCTTACGTAGTTGCCTTGAAGCATATGCGATTACACTACCCTTCTGCATTAGCACACAACCTAGCCCGGTTATAGAGGCATTGGTGTACACCACGTATGGCTCGTCCGCTTCCGGTAGCACCAGTACCGGAGCACTTGTGAGCATCCCGTTCAACTCCGAGAAACTTTTCTCGCATTCCTTCGTCCATAGGAACTTGGTATCTTTCCCCGTCAACCGCGTCATTGGCTGAGACATACTTGCAAAGCCCTTGACAAATCTTCGGTAATAACCGGCCAACCCGAGAAAACTTCGTATCTCGGTGGCATTCTTCGGATGCGGCCAGTCCTTTATTGACTTGATCTTTTCCGGATCCACGGACACTCCTTGGTCCGAGACAATGTGTCCAAGGAATCCGACACTCTTTTGCCAGAACAAGCATTTGCTTAACTTCGCATAAAGCTTGTGCTCCCTTAACCGCTCTAAGATTGCCCTCAAATGACTTTGATGGGCCTCCCAATCCTTGGAGTAAACAAGTATGTCATCGATAAAGATGATAACAAACTCGTCTAAGAACTCCTGGAACACACCATTCATCATCTTCATGAAGGCTGTCAGTGCATTGGTCAGTCCGAATGGCATGACCACAAACTCAAAGTGGTCGTACCTCGTCCGAAAAGCCGTTTTCCGAATGTCTGATGGTTCTATCAGAATTTGATGGTACCCCGAGGCCAAGTCTATCTTCGAGAACCACTTTGCACCTCGGAGATTATCCAACAGCTCATCTATCCAGGGCAATGGGTACTTATTTTTCACTGTCACCCTATTCAGCCCCCGGTAATCGATGCATAGCCTGAAGCTACCATCCTTTTTCTTTACAAACAAGACCGGTGCACCCCATGGTGAACTGCTTGGTCTGATAAATCCTTTCTCCAACAATTCTCCCAATTGTTTCTTTAACTCCACCATATCTGTCGGTGCCATCCGGTAAGGCGCTTTAGATATAGGGGTCGTCCCCGATTCCAGCTTGATGGTGAACGGATCTGACCTATCCAGCGGCACTCCCCGTACCGCTTCAACCACATTGGCAAATTCGTTGGCTATCGGAATATCATCCAGTTCCGTATTTTCCCCCAACTTCCTTGGTTGTGATTGTGGCTAAGTATGCCTCACAACCTTTCTCCAGCATCCTTTCCGCCTGGATTGCCGAGATGATCAAACTTCCCGAAGCTGATCTTATTCCCTAGAATCTCAATGTTCCTTCCTTTCCCTCAAAGTTTACTCTCCCTCGGTGACAGTCAATGTGAGCCTTGTACTTTCCCAACCAGTCCATCCCTAAAATAACATCGTGTTTCATGAGTGGAACAATGATCAGGTCAGTAGGCATATCAACACCATTGACGATGACCGAGATGCCGCGAACCACACCGTACGGGTACATCACCTGCCCGTCGGCTGCTCGGACCAATCCATATCCGGTTCTTGGTTCTCGTTTGAACCCACCTTTCCCTATCATTTCTGGGCTCACAAAACAGTGTGTGGCCCCCGAATCAAACAAGGTGTGCATTTCCACACTGCCTATACTTAAGGTCCCTACACATTCCTCTAGAATGCTAAGTACCCATATCCCCCATTCACATGCATCATGATGCTATGTAATGCACGAATTGAACTTAGAAAGGTTCTCGTTACATACCAGTAATCGCCCTGAAATTCCCAGCGACAGTTTCCTCGGACAGCTCATACACAAGTGGTGCAACAGCCTATCTCTTTGGGGGTGGCGGTATGGATTCCTCACCATGGTTTCCACGTTGATGGGTCTGTCTTCCCTCAGCAAGCTTCGGACATTCGCTCCTAAAATGTCCTTCTTTCCTGCACAAGTAGCAGGACCTTGGCCCATTGCCATTTTCCAGCCTTGGACAGTTCTGGATCTCATGATCCTTACTTCCACATAGACCGCATGCACCCACGGCCTTCCAGGAAGAACCGCTGTGGTACTTTCCGCAAGTCTTACACTCCCAATACTTAGCTTCGGACCTTGCGTTATCCACCTTGTCCCATTTCCTCTTTCGGTCGGTGGTTTTGGCTGGGTGGGTCGAATGCGAAGAAACTCTCTCGCATTTAAGCTGTTTCTCCTCTATCCCAGCTTCAATCATGTCCGCCCTTTCCAATACTTCCACGACCGAGTTAAAGACACCGTTCACACAATGGTTGCGGATGTCCACCCTTAGTATGCGGATAAAGCGACTGACTTGTGCTTTCTCATCCTCGATTTCCTTTCCCACTAACCGCCTAAGGCGACTGAATTCAGCATCATACGTACGTATCGTCATATCCCCTTGTACCAGGTTCAGGTACGCACTTTCCAGTCGGTCCCAATCCTCCGGGGGAAAGAATTTCTTGTTGAATTCTATCTCAAAGTCCGCATAGGTTAGGACTTGACCACATGTACATTTCTCAACCGATACCCACCAGTCATGTGCTTCCTCTTCAAGGAAATGGACGACAATGTCCTTTTGATACTCCTCCGGGAAGCGAGTGGGATTGAAATTCCTTACAAGTCGACTCCGCCCCTTGTTAGCCACGATCGGGTCCGTACTTCCCGGAAAATGTTTTGTCTTTAGTCTCGAGACATGCTCCAATGCATCCAAGTAGTCCCTTCTCTTTCTTGGAGAATCTTCGGGACTTACTCTGATGAGCACGTCCAGCTGTGCCATCATGGCCATCATCGTTTCCCACTGTTCCTGGTACGATGATACGGCATTTGGTTGCCCATTCACGTCCGTAGCACCGCTACTCTCTGGCTTATCATTATCCGGTTGTTTCTCTCCAGCCTCAGGTCCGACTGGATTCTGGGTGCCCATGTTCCCTGCGTCCACATCGACTAGTGTCTCCGCGGCGCCAATGGTCTCATCAGCCACTTCCTTGCCCTTCTTTTTCTTTTCCTTGCTGCTCTTACCCATCTGCAAATTTTATGCATTAGTCACGACTAAGTTAAATAGACCGCAAACAGTAAGAACAACTACCACGAGATCCCATTAAGCCGATGAGTGGTGTGATACCCAAAACCCACACTACCGGTCCTAGAACCAAGCATGCTCTGATACCAACTTGAAAGACCCCGACCCCGACCCCGACCATCTATGGTCGGAGAGGTTCTCTCGTCCCATTACGCTACTTAGTCATATTTAGGGCCCATTCTTTAACCAATATTCATTCGCACATCCCATGATTCATTACATAGAGTCTATATGATATAGTACTTAGTGTAAAGCAACATTCGATATTTCATTAAGTAATCAAAGGATTCGATACAACTTATGAGTTTGCATAATAAGCTAATACAAGTTGTATAATCGATCCTAGCTACCCTTAACACTACCACTCATCTTCCCGGCCATGAGTCTCGTGCCTAAGCACTTCCTTTCCCGCGATCACCCTCCTTCCCTTTTCAGTCGTACATGTCATGCAATGCACGCCAAGTACTAATAACCGTCCAGTACAGAGGTCGGCCGGTAGAGAGTTATCCCGCGCATCAATTTGGATGGTGTACCAAGGAATCTGTACAGATCCCCGTCTAACCGCCGAGCCGTGTTTACTTTTCTCTGTCCAAACTGTCCGTACCCAGACACCCCGGATGGTACGCTGATCGGTACGGAGGTAGCATGCGCATCAGTTCGGTCGTATCACGGTGAACCTAGAGATTTCCGTTCCACTTCCGTGTCGTACTCCCTTTCCTCCAACCAACTGGACCAACCGAAGCATTATATATGCTCATCCTAGGTGCAACTACCCATCCCCTAGAGCCCATAAGGTCGGTACTGTACCGTACCTCCGACCCTTTTAACCTTACTCGCCGATCTCTCTATCTCTTGGAACCTTCTTCCTGATCTTATACTCGAACACTCGAGTTTTTGGTGTTTTTTCTCTGTTTCCGATGGTGTGTTCCAAATGAGAGAATTGCCCTCTTTATATAGGGTCCTGGGCCGCGGTTTTGGCCGCAAAAGGCACCCTTCGGATGAATCCGTTCAGTTGCTCCTGTTTGCTTGTGTACGCTCGGCCATACCCATTCGGCCATGGCCGTTCGGCCGTGCCCTTTCGGTCACGAGCTCCCCAGCTGACCTGTACACCGTCCACTACCCTCCAACTGGTCGAGCTAAGTCGAGCTGGGTCGAGCTGGGTCGAGTTGGGTCGAGCTGGGTTGAGCTGGGTTGGGCTCCCTGGCAGCTTGTCTAGCTGACACTAGCTGGTCGGGAACGGTCCGCAGCTGGCCGAGAGCTGTCTGCAGCTGGCCGAGAGCTGTCCGGAGCTGATTGATCTTTGTCCCATACTTGGCTCGTTTTTCCCCATTGACCGAGCTAGCGAGTATCTCTTCCTCGACTTGTCTGAGATCTCCCTACCATCCCGGACCAAGCCACAGCCTACGATCCTATTCAGGATCATGGGCGTTACACTGTGGTTCCCTAGGATGTTTGGTGGTTTCCTAGCATGTTCTATGGACTTGGCCAGTCCTTTAACGACTTGATCTTTTCCAGATCCCAGACACTCCTTGGTCCGAGACAATGTGTCCAAGGAAACCAACACTCCTTTGCCAAAACGAACATTTGCTTAACTTTGCGAAAATCTTATGCTCTCTTAGCCGCTCCAACACTGCCCTCAAGTGATTCTGATGGGTTTCCCAATCCTTCGAATAAACTACTATGTCATCAATGAAGATGATGACAAACTCGTCTAAGAATTCTCGGAATACACCATTCATCATCTTAAAGAAGGTTGTCGGTGCGTTTGTCAATCCGAATGGCAAGACCACAAACTAAAAGTGGTTGTACCTTGTTTGAAAAGCCGTTTTTCGAATGTCAGTTGGCTCTATTGGAATTTGATGAAACCCCGAGGCCATGTCTATCTTCGAGAACACTTTGCACCTCGAAGATTATCCAACAATACATCTATCCGGGGCAATGGGTACTTATTTTTCACTGTAACCCTATTCAGCCCCTGGTAATCAATGCATAGCCAGAAGCTACCATCCTTTTTCTTTTCGAATAAGACCGGTGCACCCCATGGTGAACTACTTGGTCTGATAAACCCTTTCTCCAACAATTGTCCCAATTTTTTTTTTAACTCTGCCATTTCTGCTGGTACCATCCGGTAAGGCGCTTTTGATCTAGGGTTCGTACCCGGTTCTAGCTCGATGGTAAATGGATATGACTTATCTGGCGGCACTCCCCGTACCACTTCAAACACATCAGCAAACTCACTTGCTATCGGAATATCTTTCAACTACGCATTTTCCCCAACTTCTGTTGTTATTATTGAGGCTAAGTACGCCTTACATCCTTTCTCCAGCATCCTTTCCGCTTGGATTGCCGAGATAACCAAACTTCCTGAAGTTGATCTTATTCCTTGGAATCTCAATGTTCCTTCTTTCCTTTCAAAGTTTACTCGCCCTCGATGACAATCAATGTGAGCCTTGTACTTTCCCAACCAGTCCATCCCCAAGATAACATCGTGTTTCATGAGTGGAACAATGATCAGATCAGTAGGCATATCAACACCATTGACATGCTCCAACGCATCCAAGTAGTCCTTTCTCTTTTTCGGAGAATCCTCATGACTATTTCAGTGGTCTCCGTAACAATCTTGCTACGCACCGCTGGTACCACAGGATCCGGTACCAATGCCTTTGTGAGCACGTCCAACTGTGCCATCATTGCCTTCATCGTATCCCAATATTCCTGGGACGAGGGTACTGCATTTGGTTGCCCATTTACATGGGTGGCACCACTACTTTCCGGAATATCATTATCAGGTTGCTTCTCTCCAGCCACAGGTCCAGCTGGTTTCTAGGCGTCCATGTTTCCTGCCCCCGCGTTGACTACTGTGTTTGTGGCGTCAATGGTCTGATCAGCCATCCCCTTGTCCTTCTTCTTCTTTTCCTTGTTCTCTTACCCGTCTGCAAAACTCATGCATTTTAGTCACGGTTAAGTTAAATAAACCGCTAACAGTAAGAACAACTACCGCAAGATCCCATTAAGTCGATGAGTGGTGATACCCAAAACCCGCACTACCAGTCCTAAAACCAAGCCTGCTCTGATACCAACTTGAAAGACCCCAACCCGGAACATTCTACGGCCGGTGAGGTTCTCTCGTCCTTTACTCGCTACTTAGTCATATTCTATGGTCCATTCTTTAATAAAGTTCATTCGCTTATTCTGAGATTCAATATGTAGTGTCTATAAGATATAAATTAGAGTAAAGCAAACATTCAGATATTGTATCAAATAATCAAAGGATTCGATACAACTTATGAGTTTGAATATAAGCTAGTACAAGTTGTATAATCGATCATAGCTACCCTTACACAACCACTCAACTTCCCAGCCATGAGTCTCGCGCCTAAGCAGTTCCTTTTCCATGATCACTCTCTGTTCCTGAAATCCAACTAGCCATCAATAACAATTCCCTTAGGTCGTACAATGTCATGAAATGCACGCTAAGCTATAATATCTGCCCAATACAACAGTTGGCCGGTAGAGAGTTATCCCGCGCATCAGTTCGACGATGTACAGAGGTATCTGTACAGATCCCCTGTCCAACCGCCAAACCACGTTTACTTTTTTTCCGACCATACTGTCCGCACATGGAAACTACGGATGGTACGCTGATTGGTAGGGAGGTAGCATGCGCATAATTTCAGTAGGGAGGTGGCTGGGAGAATGTAATGACCCTCACTAAGGGTAGAAATCCCGAAAATAAAAGTTCGAGGAAATGGCCTGGAAAAGAATTAAAGAGGAAGAGGAAGAAAAACAAAGGAGAATGGCCCAAGGAAGTCCGAGGACAAATGCACAAACCGGAGGATAGCCAAGCCAAGACCAGAGTGGCCGGATGTACGATCGAGACCTTAAGACTGAATGGGAGTTGACCGTTTACACAGAAAACCGCGTATGCGGAAGAGACGGTCCGAGAAGTACCAGAAAGGACAGTACAGACCGAGAAGTAACCGAAAGACCAGTACGGTCCGTGAGGTGCCGGGAAGGACGGTACGGTCCGAGGGAAGTACTGGAAAGGACATGAAGGACCCGAGAGAGAAAGCCAAGAGTTGTCTGAGAGAACACTGAGGGAGTCCGGAGGAGCCGAACGCAATCTGGACCGAGACCGAACCATGGCCGAGAGATGTCCGGGCGATACCGTACGTGCCGTACGGCAGGACAGTGCGGTTTTTGGGTTGAAGAATGAAGTACTAGTGGTGGTATAATCATTACGTCTCTAAGAGTTGGACCAATCAAATTTCATGCAAAGGAGAGTTTATTTCACGCTCCACATGCACGCTCATGTTCGCCAAGTGGCTGGCGAGTGGCTTACACGCGCCACATGCAAGCTCATGCTTGCCATTTGTCAAATCGCACTAAGGTAAGAAAGGGAGATGCTCGACCTATAAATAGGATTCTTGAGATCATTCTCTCTCATTTTCGAAAACCCTAAACACTAAAAGTTACGATTTTTTGCTCTCAAATCCAAGAGAAGAGAGAGTGGTTCGAGAGGGTGAAGTTGTTGAGGCAAGAGGAGAGAAGTGTTGCGGACCAAGGAGAGAATTGGAGAAGAGCTGTGAAGATTTGTTGTGGTCGCAAGAAGAGGGAGTTGTCTGATCCGTGGTGCAGTGAAGTCCAACCATCATCTGTTGCCCCAAGGTAAGTTATGCGGTAATTGTGTGTGGGACACAGCATGGATCTTTAGATCTTTGCGTGTACCCTTTGCGTGATGCATTTAGACCAGATTCATGTTAGAATCAGTTTAATTTTGATGCATGCGAAATATGGTAGGATTCATGCTAAGTTCATGTTTAAAGGCACATTGAATTTGAGATAGGGATCACCATGAGAAAATGAACTTGGGTGCATGTTAAGTAATTAGAGTTGCTTAAAATTTGGATAAACGGGTTGCATGCATGGTTAAGTTGGAAAGATTTTGTTTGCAATAGTTCTTGCATAAAATCGATTACATGAACAAGTAAACTGTTGAAGCTTATTCGCAATCTTTATTGCATAAAACCGGTGGAGGTTAGCTTGCATGCGTAAAAGGATTTAAAGCATTTATATGGGTTAAATTGCTTAAAATATGATTGCATGCATATTTTGAACTTGTTGCATTAATTGCTTAAGTTTTATAAATGGGTTGCATGCATGTAGAACAATCTAAGTACATGAATTATCATTCTAGTTGCTTGTTGATTGTTGCATGTTCTCTTGGTTGATTTTCTTGCTTGTTTTGCTTGATTTCATGCTTGAGTTATTTGGTGTATTTTAGCTAAGTATCTTGAATTTGTTTCTTGAGTCCTAGCTAGAATAGTGTAGTCGATCTTCTGTTCCAATTGCGTTTTGTCTCGCGAGAGTTCCCGATGACCACTCGCGCGGGACAATGTCACGGATAGCTAGCTACTAGCCTTTGTGGGGGCTCATTTTGGTTACCTTCGTGGTCTCAATATGGGAAGTGTTGTGGAACGGAACAGATTATCGAGGGCCCATAGGTGAAAGAGTCTAAAGTATCTCAAGTATTCCTTGTAGTACTCTAGATGTCTTGTTTGTTGTTGAGCTGAAAGAGTCTAGAATATTTCAAGTGTCCCTTGTTTTCTTTAGTCGTCTCTTTCTATATTTAGCGATGTATAGATCGTCCGAGTAGAGTCGTGTCGTTCTAATCTATCTCGCTTGGTTGTTGTTTATTGCTTCCGCTATTGTATCTGCTGTGTTGCTTTGATTGTTTGTTAATTGCTTGCTTGCATGTTGATAGCTTCGTCTTGCATGTTGATAGTTTAGCATTGCTTAGTCTTGCATGATGTTAGCGTAGGCTTTCATGTAATTCTTTAGCTTTGTTTGTTGATGGTTTGTCTGCCTTGCTTGTTTCTTTTGCCTGTTAGGGTAGTCGGGTTGGGGAAGTAGAATCCTGTTTAGGAAAGGGTAGCCCAGGCTCACTGAGTAATCTTAGATTACTCATGATAATATTTTTGTTGTGCAGGAAGCCTAAGTGAGTCTAGAGCTGGAGCAAAATTTAGGGTACCGGATAGGATTTTTCTGTGTTCTTTGTAAAAACCCTATATTTTCCTAAACGATATTTGTAAAGTTATCCGACTGCCTATGTATATTGCTTTGATGACTTGTTTTCAATAAAATGATTTATTAAAATAATATATTCGGTTTTCAGGGAAAACAAGGCAAGTTGCAAATGGTACTCAGCCTTGTCCAGGTCAACACAACGTGCGTGGGACGCAAGGGCTGCAAAGCCTAAGCGAACCTCAGCCATGGGCGGAGTCGCGTCTAGGAGGACTGGTCGAGAAACTGCAGCTTATGTCCCTCGACCGGACCACCAGGGTGCGGTTCCCAAACGAGTAGCATCTCGGTGTCGTCCGTGGTTCTGTCCGGCCGTACGGCGGTTCAGGGGCATTACACCCTTTCCTCCGACCAACTGGACCAACCGAAGCATTATAAATTCTTATGTAGATGCAACTACCCCGTCCCTCAGAACCCATAAGGTTGGTATTGTACCGTACCTTGGACTCTCAAACTTACTCGCCGAACTCTCGGTCTTGGAAACCTTCTTCTCTATTGTGTACTCGTTATTTATCGAGTTTTTGTTGTGTTTTCTGTTTCCGATGGTGTGTTTGGAATGAAAGCCATGAATCTATATATAGGGTTCTGGCTGACTTCTAGGCCACAAAAGGTACATATCCATCAAGTTGGGTTGAGCTCCTTGGCAGCTGGCCGAGCTAGGGGTAGCTGACCGGCAGCTGGGAATGCTGACGCTAGCTGGTCGAGCTGACACTAGCTAGACAACAGCTGGTCGGCAGCTGGTCGAACTGTATGTAGCTGGCCCAGAGCTGGTCAAGTTGTCCCTAGCTGGTCGAGAGTTGTCCGTGATGGCTGATCTCTATTCCCGTTCTTGGCTCGGTTTCTCCCACTGTCCGAGCTAATGAGCAGCTCTTACTAGACTTGTCCGAGACTTCCCTGCCATTCTCGGACCAAGTCACGACCTATGATCCTATGCAGGATCGCGGCATTACATCTCCCAAGTTATTAACCTTGCCCAAGGTTCATTTGTTTTACCTTGATTAAAAGCAGTTTTAAGTTTGTGTTTGCTTTGTTTTGAGTTTGCTTTGTTTGCTTTCTTTAAACTAGCTTGTTAGTTAAGTTGTTTCATAAAACAATCATTTGTTAAGTTTAGATTGAGCATATTTATATATTCTTAGTGTTTGATTCTTTGCAAATTTGTGGTTCGATATTAAATGAATAGAGATAAGTACTACATCAATTTGGCATTGTTGCCCATTTCCAATAGATTTCACCACTAGGATTTCATCATTGCTTGAGCCTAAATATTTTCTTTACATTATTACTTACTTGGTTTGCTTTGGTGTTTTGGATTCTCTTTTGCAAGGTGTATGAACTTGAGAAGTCAAGGCTAAGCCAATTTAGTTGAGCGTGTTGAAGACATTCACCGTTTTGAATGAGAGAATCGCTGGCTAGCACGACAAGTTATGGAGAACAACCCTCCTCCCGTTGACGGTCATAATGGAAATGACCAGCCCAATGTTCAAAAAGCTCATATCCATCTGAAACTGACTTTCTTTGTGGTGTGTGAATGAATGATGTATGGAATGATGATGTATGGAATTAATAGAAGTCAGGGTGTTTTGATCCCCCTTATGCAGTTGCAGTATAAGAGGTGTCAATCCTATCTGAGTGATTGTGAACAATTAAGATGTGCATATGAGTCTAAGTCAAGCCAATTGTAAAGATTGTTTGTCACTAACAATCCTAAAATGAGATATGAAATGCAGAAAGTAAAAACAACTAGAACAAGATACTAAATGCAAACAGAACAGACAAATTAAAGCTATAATGAAACTAGAACAGAGATAGACACTATGCTAATGAACTAATGCAAGACAAGTAATGAATAGGAAACTACGTGAATGCAATGGAAATGAAACAGGAATGAAACAAGACAATCACAAATCAAAAACACAAGTTCTGGGGATGAACTCGAGCAGCACTCGACCGAGTGTAGGTCGAGTACGTGGTCGAGCTAGACTTAAACGTGAAAACAGAGCAACACAAGAAAAACAGAGCAATGCTAAAACTAATCAAACAACAAGCAAGCAATGATATTTAGACTAAGATTTCAATAAACAAAGAAGGCCTTGAGGAGGGATTCATGGGCTGAGCTAATCATTGTGGTTATCTAACTTGGTCAACAAATCTCAAGCAAACATTGAGCTGATCTCTAGACATACTATTCTAAGACATGTTTAATCCACTCTCATGGCAAGAAACAATCAAACCTATGCATTTCTAGACTTGTTCTCACAAAGAAAAGAATCTACACAAGCAGGCATTAAGCAATACATCTCAAACCAAACAAGACTTCTAATCTCTTAGCAAGCCTAATGGTAAGCTCTAGATCTAGCCTTATCTATGCTCCTTAGACATTGGTGTGATGCTAAGATGCTTGAAATCAAACCCTACCTTCTCAGATATAGGATCAGCATTAAGATCATCTAGCCTAGAAGAGATCTACAACAATCAAGCTTGACCAAATCAAACAAACCACAAGATCAACCCAGCCTAACCCATCCTCAAGGTCCTAAACAAACTACTCACAAGAACACATGGTGAAATATGTCAAAAACCCAGAAAATAATGAAACTTGCATCATTAGAAAGATGAAACAGAGATCTACAATATTGATGAAGGAATAAAACTCGAAATCTTAATACTTTGAAAGTTATGAAACAAACAAAATATAAGAATCTAGTCTTTCTCTCTCAAACAAGTACAAAATCTAAAAAAAAAAAAAAGTGCAAAAGGAATAATATCTAAAAAAGGTAAAAACTAGGTTTTAGACTCTCTAAAAAGCTGGATTCTTTTTTTGGCTGCAAGTACAAGGGCCTTATATAGGAGGTGAGGTGGAAGCCCTAAAAATACAAAAAGTCAAAGCAGTCAACGGCTCGGTCAACTCGACCAGTGCTCGGTCGAGTGGCTGGTCGAGCTGGCTTCTCTCGTGCATTCTCCACTCGGTCGAGTCCTTCTCAGCACACGGTCGAGTGGTAGTCGAGTGGTGCGGTCGAGTTGGACTCCGGACCTTGATTCTACAGCCTTAACTCTCTTGTTTTCTCCTCAGGATTGCTTCACTTCTCCTCAGCATTGCTTCCATGCTCCTTAAGCTCCAAAATCACCTGTTTATGCATGAAAAGATGCAAATGCAATGCAACTATACTCTAATGCATGATTAGTCCTAAAGCTACACAATAATGGCCTAAATGGATAGCAAAAGATGCAAAAGTTGTGAATAAACTAAGGGAAAACAAGGTAAAATATATGAACATCAACACCCCCAAACTTAGTCTTTGCTTGCCCTCAAGCAAATAATCAAGACAAAAGAAGGTAGGTGAGGTTTGAAAGTGGGATCTCAGCTCCTAAAGCTTGCAAATAGACTATCTAGAATCAATGTCCAAGTTACTAGTACTATGATGCAAGTTGAATGAGCTATACTTAAAGACTTTAGACAAGCATATCACAACCTTCACTGATTTGAGCCTTAGATGTCCACATGCATTCAAATCAACCATTTCCTTTAACATTCATTAATCAAGAACATGAACCAATTATGTGCAATGCTTAAACTCATTTGGCTTGGCAGTAAAAAGTTTAGAGACAATGATGGTCTCTTTATAGAGTAGGGCTTATCAATATCAAGGTTCTCTCATAAAAAATGGATTGAGCTTTAGAAGAATGCTAAAGGTAAGAACACTTAGACACATACAAGAACAAAACCTTGTCTACCCAAAGGCACCCAAAGTGTTTATCCTATCAATCTAAACCCAATTGATCCTAGTGCTACCCTTTAACTTCTT
>NC_025695.1:17357094-17357636 GCF_000633955.1 Camelina sativa | reverse complement strand
GAAAACACATCAAAACTACAAGGAAAATAAACCATATTTACAAAGGATACCTTAGGGACTTCCTCCCTAGTGAGCTTGTTTAAAGTCACTAAGCTTGACTTTGGTGTCCTTTTTAGACTTGGTTTAGATACCAAGGAGGTGATGAAATCCTCCCTGGAACCTCTTGATCACTGTGAAGTTGATCCTTGATCACCTCACCCTTAACACACAAACCATGTTTCTTCTTGATTTTGAGCCTTGGTCTTGCCTTCCTTAAGGACCTCTTGTTCCGCTTAAATTAAAGATCATCAACCATACTAGTCAACTCTTGAACTGACCTCTTAAGCTTTTCCACAGAATCATCTTGAAAGGAGAGCTTAGCCTTTGGAGTTGCTTCACCACTTGAACCTTCTTGACCTCCTTTGTCCTTGATAGTAAAAGGTTGATCATCAATGGTAGGAAGGTTGGTTGGGTTATAGATGTTAAACTTCATGGCTATATCTTCAGCAATGTTCAAGGTCACAAGACCCTCTTTGACATCAATAACTGCTCCAACAGTGGCT
>NC_025695.1:17337063-17354270 GCF_000633955.1 Camelina sativa | reverse complement strand
AAAGATGAAACAGAGATCTACAATGTTGATGAAGAAATAAAACTCGAAATCGTAATATTTTGAAATTTATGAAACAAACAAAATACAAGAATCTAGTCTTTCTTTCTTAAACAAGTACAAAATCTAAAATAAAAGAAAGTGCAAAAGGAATAAAATCTAAAAAAGGTAAAAACTAGGTTTTAGACTCTCTAAAAAGCTGGACTCTTTGGTGGCTGCAGGTACAAGGGCCTTATATAGGAGGTGAGGTGGAAGCCCTAAAAATACAAAAAGTCAAAGTAGTCAACGGCTCGGTCAACTCGGGTTGCATGTCACGGCTGCATGTGGCACGGAATAGGAAGGACAACAATACCCCAGTCTTACTACGCTAGCCGGACTTTGTCGCGGACTAAAACGCATTAAGACTTCAGCAAGATTGATACTTGAGTTCTTATGGTTTTTGAACTCATAATTTTACAAGTATCAAAACTAGTTATCACCTTTGTTACTAGAACATTTCGAACTAGTAACTAGTATAACCTCACAACACATGCATTTAACCAAGAAAATCACAAAAGAAATTCAAGTAAAAATGCAACTAAATGCTCATGCAAACCGTTCACTAGATGGATGTATTTAATCCCCATCTAGTACGGTGAAATATGTGCCTGAACTCACAGAAAACCGGCTATCTCTTGTAAGGAGTTGTCGGACTTTCTGGTTGAAGCTCCCTCACGGCACACTTAAATCCCCTCCTTTGTTGAAATCAATTTCCTTCTCGATTCAACACCTTGCAATGGTCGATAGTCTTGTCTTGCTTCTTTTCTCCTTCACTCTTTCTCCCTCGCGGTAACAACTCTCTCCTTTTTCTCTTTTTTCTCTCTTCCTCTCCTTTCTCTCTTTCTCTTCTTCTCTCTTATGAATTTTTTCGCGAAATGAGAGAGGGAGGGGGTCTTTATATAGAGAAAGTGGGCGGCAAAATGGACCAATGCATGCTAGGTGAGTGTCCAACTTCAAAGCCACCAATTTGCATGAGTGTACACTTGTTAAGTGAGCACAACACTTGTCCAAGAGAATCTTTTCTTTTCTCCCACTCACTTCAATTTCAGATTAAATTAACTTTTAGTAGAAAATTGCACTTAGTGCTAAATTTGTGATTAAATTAATTACTTAGTGGAAACTCCACTAACTCTATTTTTATTATTTAAATCGCCCGCCTTAGTGGGTTCCTTCCCACTCTCGCTTCCCGTCCAGGAAACAGCCTTGTCCACTCGGTGTTTGCCTAGTATGTCCGATCGTTCCACGTACGTCGGGTACGGTACATGGTACATGGTACATAGTACCATCGGCCATCTCTCGATCCGTCCAGAATTTCTCGGACACTTTTTCAGTAATTCGTCAACCTTCCTTCCTTGCCTTCTTTTCATGTCCTTTCCAAGTCCTTTGTCCAGGCGTTTTTATTTTAAAATTTACCTATTGGTGAAGGTCACTACACACGGGGTTTATGATTATCGCCATATGAGTCTAATCTCAAAATATCCTCTTTGGTGACTCTTTGTATAGGGACCGTACCAACAGGACAACCCACACCATTCTCCCATAAATAACCAAATTCAGCATCGTTTGTATTTTGTTTTCACATAATTCCTTTCCATATTGGACGCATCTAAGACATGTCGAACACCACACACATATTATGGTATCTTTTTGTGTTTTCATTTTACAAGAATTAATATACAAATATATAGGCATGTCAATTAGGGCTAAAGCCTACGGACTGGCCCGGCCCGGTCCTGAAAAACACCGGGCTCTGGTTTAAATATATATCTCCAGAAAAAATTGAGCCTTTTGGGCTCAGCCCGTTTGGGCAATAGGGTTTTTTGGGCTTAGTCCGACCGGGCTCGGGCTAGCCCGAAAAGCCTTTTAACAAATATATTTGTACGTTTTTGTTAACATTTTTGTATGATTGCAATATTTGATAAATAATTTATTGTAAATAAAGTTGTAAACTCTAATTCTAGTTTTATATTTACTTAATTACCATACTTAATACTTTCAAAATTTTTATTTATGATTTTTTATATGAATTATATATTGGTTTATTTGGTTAAAGTATCGAAATATTATTTAGTTTTAAATTTTTTCTATTAAAATAACTTGGTTGTAGTGAATATAGATGAGTTATTAAATTTTTGATTGATTTGTTTTATAGTACACCTTCAAACACTACTTTTTAAGGCTTATAAGTTTGAATTTTTGATCGGTAAGATAAGCCTGAAAAAGCCCGAAAAGCCCTGTTAGGACCGGGCTCAGGCTTTTAAATATAGGCTCGGAAATATTTCGGGTCGAGTTTAAACTTATGCGGGCTTTACGGGTTTCGGGCCGTGCCGGGTCGGGCCAGCCCGATTGACACCACTACAAATATATATATATATATATTTAGAGCTTATCCGAAATTACCATGTATCTATGATTTTTCATAGAAGGGTGATCAAATGCTGGTTGCTTAAAGAAATTCACACACCTGTTGATGTATGAAATCGACAATGTTAATAATACGAATATTAATGGGGATAAATCGGAGCTGGTTCTTTTATTAACGTAAAATTTTAGAGAAGGGTTTACGGAAAATACAATCAAAGATCTAAGAGTAGTTAATACGATAATAATTGCTCATTTCTCTCTGATTGTCAAGATTTCCCATCCCCAGCTCTGATAATGACATATGGTATTTATAGTGGGCCATTGACATAGGGTCCCCTCTGCCTCTTCCGCAAATGACGATCTTGCCCCTGCGACCAAATGGGCCAGGTCCATGACTTTAGGCCATAACTTTCTTGAGAATCTTCTGTTTGGGCTTCCTAAAATGTTGGGGGCGAAGCCCATATCCAACAATGGTCCCCCCTAGTCCGATGAGCGATGGCTTGCTAGAGCTCGTCGGGTGCAATTCCACGTCTCTAGGTCCGTCTTGCACAGTGAACAGAAGATTTTTAAGAGCTTGAAGATCTTCCAGAAAGTCCCTGGATGAATAGTGCGTTGCGCACATTTTTCGAGGTATCCGGAATATTTCGGGACAAATAGTGCGTTGCACATGTTTTTCGAGACATCTGGAAGATTCCAGGATAAATAGTGCATTGCGCACGTTTTTCGTGCTCGTTCTGCCGACGCCACCTTCTCGCCGCTGGATGGGCAGTGCCATCGCGCCTTCCCGTACGCGGCTGGGACTGTGAGGCGTCCTGGTCATGTCACGCTGCCGTGATGCCTCTGCCCAGATCTGCTCATTCGTCGCCTCCTTCCTGTTGGATGGACACGCACCACGCCACCGGACATGGTCGAGACCGTGAGGCATCTCGTCCTTGCTCTCCTACTTTGGCGCCATTACTTGGATTGATCTATCTGCTCCGCTCTACTTCCGGATGGGTTTTGCGTCGTGCTGCCATGACCGCCAGATCTGGCCGAGACCGTGAGGCATCTCGGTCTCACTCTACCTGCCATGGCGTCGTCATCCTCTCCGTTGTGGCGTCGTCAACTGCTGAGTCATGCGAGATCCTTGAAGTGGCTAGCGGTTCCGACAAAGGCGTTGGCTTGCGGATTGGAGTTCGGATGCGAGTTTGCTAGGGTGGTGTGTTGGGCTTGCTATCGACGATGGCGATGATGGTACTGCGGGATGGCACAAAGGTATGGAGAGATGCCTCGATGGGTTCTGTACGGTGATGCGAGGCTGGCAAGATGGTTATCTTGGTGGCGAGATGGCGAGGTCGAGATTCTTGGTGGCGAGGTGGCTGTGCTGGTGGATGTGTTTGTTTGTTCGTGCGCTATTCGTTGGCGAGGTGGCGCGCAAGTCTTGAGACGGGGACGTGCTAATTTTTGGTGAGACAGAGTTGGTACCGCGATCTGTCACCTCGGATAATGGACCTGGGCCTAAGACGAGCGGGCTGGATGGGCTGAAGTACAATAGGGCCGGCCCATTAAGCCGAAACGGGGAAGAGCGAGGCGAAAGCGTAATTGTAAGGCGAAACGTCCTGGAGCTCGGAGGGCGTTCAAATAATCAAATAATATATTACATTAATTAGAGCATGAGATTTACGCGATAGATTGACTCGAGATTAACTGTAATTGTACTATAAATAGGAGACGGGAGAGATGTTGTAGGGGGATCGGAAAACTTCCATTTGGCAATAAGATTACACTTTTCACTTCGTAAATTACAATTAGTTTTTTTTTCAGTTCGGAACTAGAACGGTGGTAAGAACCCCCGCTCAGAATTCACTCCGGGACTAAGGTAAAACTTCAGTTCTCACATTTGGCACTAGAAGGAGGGCGCTTATCACCTGTACTCTTGCTAGTTCTGACGCCACCTCCGGATCCACGCCATACAAACGTCGCTATGGCTACTGATTCTTCCAATCAGGTAACTCTAGAAACAATCCAGAAACTGTTGCAGGATTTGTCAGAGAAATCCGACCGTCAGCAAGCAGCTTTCGCTGCTTTGTCCGAACGCTTCGACAATCTGGAAGGGCAGGTCTCTACCTGCTTGGAGACAGTCACCAGTTCGGTTGCCGATCTTTCCGCCTCTCACCGCGCGTATGCCGATTGGATCGATCTCTTGTCCTCCGATCAAAAATCGCGATGACGTGCTTTGGTTTTCACTGGCGTCATTCCGCCTTTCATTTTGCAACCGGCAACAGCAACTGCGACTCCGGGGAACACTTTCCCACCTCAGATAAATACTCAGGTAGCACCACTGCTGGTTGGGGATAGCCACACTCCGGTTCAGCTCGATGTCGCTGGATCCTCTGAAGTTCCAGTTCGTTTTCCTCCCCCCGTGGGAGGAAATGTCCTTACTCCGGGCTATGCTTCCAACCTTGAGCCTCACCGTATGTAGAGCGAGATCCGAGATATACGGTCTATGATGCATAGTGCGACTACCTCGGCACCAGATATTTCCCGGGTAATTAAAGAGTCAAAGCGAATTCCTTTCTCTGATCAGATAGCCCGAGTACGCGTCAAGGATACCGGTAAAATAAAATTCTTAAGCTACAAAGGAAAAGGAGATCCGACAACTCATCTCAAGACCTTCTTGCTAACGGCTAGCCGCGTGGACCTCGAACCTCATGAAGCGGACGCTGGATACTGTTAGTTGTTCGCAAAAATGTTTTGTGGACCACCCTGCTCTGTATCGTATCTTTGGCAGTTGGCTCCATTAATAACTTCACGGAGTTATCAACTTCTTTCATCAAGCAATATTCTAGTTTTATCGAGACAGCAGTAACAGACGCTGAACTTTGGAACCTAAACCAAGTTGCTGGGGAATCACTTCGGTCATACATCACTAAGTTCAAGGAAATCCAAGTCCAGATTTCGGGGCTTTCGGATTCAACTGCCTTGGCCGCACAGAAAAATGGTCTTTAGCACGAGTCCCGAGTTTGCGAAGAGCTAATTGTGAACCAGTTCGCTACCATCCAGGACGCACTCCACAGAGCTTCGAACTGGATATTTGCGGAAGAATAAAAGGCAGCTGCAATTCAAAAACATAAAGTTGTTACCAAACCCCAATTCGAAGCACCTGCCAAAAAGACTCCGCCTTCAACCCCGAAGCCGGGACCTGGCACGTTTGCCGTGAACCAATCTCCACAAAAAGGCTCCCCAAAGAGTTCACCGTCCAAACTGCCGTTTTCACCACGCTCCAAGAGCGGAGTGCTCCCAAGTAACAAATGGATTCATGACGAGAACGCTTACTGCAAGCTTCACAAAACAAATGGGCATTCGACCCGGGATTGCAAAAAACTGATGCACCTTCTCGCAGAAAAGTTCGTGTATGGCGAAATACCAAGCATGACTATCGATGAGATCGATCAGAAAACAGACTCCGAAGTTGATGAGGATGCTCCACCGCTGAAGAAACCAAAGCAGAATGACGGTGATGCAGCCCCCATGAAAAGAATAGATGTCATAATGGGAGGTTCACGACTCTTCCGAAACTCTATCACGGCAATAAAAGACCATCAGCGGAATTCCAGAGCCTGCAGCCTAAGCAAATCAAAGTCACTACAAGTGAATTACCCGAAGTCACCTTCTCGGTGGATTTAATTTTCTTAGAAACGCTTACTAGAATGGGCATCGGAAGAGAGCACATTGTAGCACCACCTACTCCTCTGGTCTTGTTTAAAAGTGAGCCATCAATGTCGTTAGGGACAATAACACTGCCAGTCTCCACACAAGGAGTAGGCAAAATAGTGGAGTTCACGGTCTTTGATCGACTTTGGCCTACAATGTGATAAGGGGACACCTTGGCTCTTCCAGATGAAGGCTGTAGCTTCAACATACCATCAGTGCGTCAAGTTCCCAACCCCGCATGGAGTTCGGGAAATTTTAGGAAGCCAAAGGATGGCGAGAAGTTGCTATCTCGCGAGTCACAAACTTTTGGTTAGTAACCACAGCTCGAGGTCATGAAGAATCCAGTTCGGAAGCAGCTCAAAGGTGACCTCACTGAGTCTATTTTTTTAATGATAAGTTTCCAGACAAGGAAATCAAGATCGGAGCCGGGTTAGGAAGCTAGCTCCGAACCAAGTTGATCTCCTTCTTAAAGGAAAACATTTCAACCTTCGCGTGGTCCGTTGACGAAATGCCCGGGATCAGTTCGGAGGTCATCTCACATGAGGTTAATGTGGATCCGACGTTCAGGCCGGTAAACCAGAAGCGAAGGAAACTCGGCCCTGAGCAAGCTGAAATTGCCAACAAAGAAGTAGATCGCTTACTGAATGCAGGTCAGATCGGCGAAGTAAAATACCCAGAATGGCTTGCAAACACGGTGGATGTAAAGAAGAAAAATGGAAAGTCATGAGTTTGCGTTGACTTTACTGATCTGAACAAGGCGTGCCCTAAGGACAGTTTTCCACTTCCGCACATCGACAGGCTAGTCGAGTCAACCTCAGGACACGAACTGATGTCCTTCATGGATGCTTTCCCTGGCTACAATCAAATCCTCATGAACCCGGAGGACCATGAAAAGACCGCATTCATTACAGACGGCAGGACTTACTGTTACAAAGTGATGCCATTCGGATTGAAAACGCCGGAGCAACCTACCAGCGTCTCATGAATCGGATGTTTGAGCAGCAGCTCGGAAAGACCATGGAGGTCTATATTGACGACATGCTGGTGAAGTCCATCGAAGCCAGCTCGCACCTTACGGAATTGAAAGTTTGTTTTGACATTCTAAACTAGTTCAAAATGAAGCTTAACCCTACAAAATGCACTTTCGCAGTCCCATCAGGAGAATTCTTAGGTTACATCATCACAGAACGAGGAATTGAAGCGAACCCGAGACAAATCAATGCCTTCTTATCCATGAGTTCTCCAAGGACGATACGACAAGTGCAGCGTCTTAACGGACGGATCGCAGCTCTCAATCGTTTCATCTCCCGATCAACGGACAAGTGCCTCTCATTCTACCAGCTATTGAAAAAGGGAGGGAAAAACTTCGCGTGGGATGCGAAGTGCAAGGAAGCATTTGCTCAACTGAAAGCATATCTATCTCAACCTCCGGTTTTGGCTAAGCCTGAATTAGGAGAGCCACTCTTTCTCTATGTAGTTGTCTCGGACAGCGCAGTAAGGAGTTTTGGTTCGCGAAGAAAGGGGGAACAAAGGCCAATTTTCTATGTCAGTAAGTCATTTACAGGGACAGAATCTAGGTATCCCATGATGGAGAAGTTGGCTTTAGCAGTAGTTACTTCGGCAAGAAAACTACGGCCCTACTTCCAGTCTCACTCGATTGTAATCCTAACAACACAACCGCTTCGGACAGTGCTGCACAGTCCAAGCCAGTCCGACAGATTAGCTAAGTGGTCAGTCGAGCTTAGTGAATACGACATCGAGTTCGAACCCGAACTTTTGCTAAAGTGCAACTTCTAGCAGACTTCCTCATAGAACTTCCACTCGCCAATTCAGTGGAAAGCAATATCGAGATCCCATGGACCTTACACTTGGACGGTGCGTCCTAAAGGACAGGTGCAGGAATTGGGGTTCGCCTCGTTTCCCCCACCGGTGAAGTAATCGAGCAATCATTTTGCCTAGCGTTTAGTGCGTCGAATAATGAAGCCGAATATGAGTCTTTTCTAGCTGGACTACGTCTCGCAGTGGGAATTGGTGTACAAAAGCTCTGAGCTTTTTGTGATTCGCAATTGGTCGCTAATCAGTTCCTGGGAGAATATGAGACTAAAGATGGGCGCATGGAAGCCTACTTAGCAACAGCTCGGGAGTTAGCGGATAAGTTCGATGACTTTGAAATCACAAAGATCCCACGAAGTGAAAACTCCGCTGCAGACGCTTTAGCGGCAATAGCTTCAACTTCGGACCCCGCAACTACAAGAATTATCCCGATAGAGGTCATCAAATTTCCAAGTATACGTTTAGAAAGTTCGCATGTGGTAACTCGTGCAATGAAGCAAAAATCTGCTGAAGAGGTAGCCCAGAAGGCAACTTCTGATCTCCAACCACGGGTAGTCTTGGCTCCCATCGAACCGACTCCGGAAATTATTGACACGTCTACGATCGAACAAGATTCCATCCAAGCTTTGGAAGTATCCAGTCCACCAACCATCGACCAGACTGTTCACCCGCACCAACCTCCGAGCAATACAAAAACCAACAATTAGGGGGTAGAAGACTGGCGGAGCCCGATCTGGGCTTACTTAGAAAACGGGGAACTCCCAGCTGACAAGTTGGCAGCTAGGAAACTCAAAATTGTCAGTGCACGGTATTGCATTTACAACGGAGCGCTCTTACGCCAAAGTATAGCCGGTCCATATCTGACATGTGTTGCTGGAGAAGAGCCCGCGACGGAAATCACTCCGGAGGTCGAACCTTGGCCTTCGAAATTAAAAGAAAAGGGTATTTTTGGCCTAATATGGTTGCCGAATGTGAGAAATATTCCTGAACCTGTGAAAAATGTCAAAAGCATGCTCCGTTAATCCATCAACCTATCGAGCTCTTGTTCTCTATGTCCGCACCTTATCCTTTCATGAGATGGTCCATGGATATCATTGGTCCCTTACATCGGGGTCCGGGAGGAGTTCAGCAGCGTACGCAAAAGGATAAGGTGCGAGAGGAGTTCGGGAGGAGTTCTTACTGATTATTTCTCCAAATGGGTGGAAGTAGCAGCGTACGCAAAAGTAACAAGCGAGGAAGTGGAACAGTTCATGTTAAAAAGCATAATTTACCGGTACGGCGTTCCACACGAGATCATCACCGACAATGGCCCGCAATTCATCTCCTTGCAGTTCGAGAGTTTCTGCGCGAAGTGAAGAATACGACTTAGCAAGTCGACTCCTCGTTATTCGCAGGGTAATGGCCAAGCCGAAACAATGAATAAAGTTATATTGGCTAATTTAAAGAAACAGCTCGACTCTCGCAAAGGACGTTGGCCAGACGAGCTACATGGCGTGCTCTAGGCTATCTGAACAACACCCCGCCAAGCCACTAATGAAACCCCCTTTTCCTTGGTCTACGGAGTCGATGCTGTAGTCCCAGCTGACATTGAAGTACCCGGAGTTCGTACCACGCTAAATCCATCTCGGGCCACGGAGAATGAGGAATTTCTACAGGACACCCTTGATATCATAAATGAGCGTAGGGATCGAGCTTCAGTATGCATGCAGAATTACCAAAATGTCGTTGACTGCTATTATAACTCTAGGATCCGAAGCAGGCCTTTAGAAGTTGGCGAATCAATTGGGAAGGTCCATACGGGTAACCCGTGCCAAGGTCCTGGAATTCTTTACACCTCAACCGTTTCTATGTTTAGTTCAATTTTAAATTTGTATCGAACTACAATCGGCTTGATCCCGAAGAGGGTACGTAGACAGCCCATTTTGGGTCCAGCCACCTTTTAAAATAAAGTCCAAAAGTTTAAACTAAGCATTTCTGAACTTTGTTTTATATTTAAAACCGAAGTCTCACTTCATACCTTTAAAACCAAAGTCTCACTTCGTATCTTTAAATTAAAACTGAAGTTTCACTTCAAGTCTTTAAAGCTGAAGTCTCACTTCGTACCTTTAAAACCGAATTCTCACTTTGTATCTTAAAAACCGAAGTCTCATTTCGTACCTTTAAAACCGAAGTCTCACTTCGTATCTATAAATCTTTAAATTAAAACTGAAGTGTCACTTCAAATCTTTAAAGCTGAAGTCTCACTTCGCAACTTTAAACCGAAGTTGTACTTCGTATTAACTTTAACGCCGAAGAAAAATTTCGTATTGTTTTTAGTCAAGGCTTACTACGCACATCTTTCAGTCTAACTTAATTTTCTACTGGCTCTAAGTAAATTTTTTTGACTCTTTGTCGGAAATTATTTTGCTAAAAGTTATTTTCTACTTGGCGAGTTATTTCACTACGTGAGCCGTAGTAACAGTTTTTAATTTCATGACTATCAAAAAAGTCATTCTTTCTAAAATGAGTACGGAGAAGGCAATATATGGCAAAAAAGGTTTAACTGATAAAGCAAGTGATGTTATGGGAGGGTCACAAAGACCAAAGACTCCCGAACCGAGTCAAAAAAAAACAACAAGGGGGGCCACATGGGCCCAAAACAACCCCAAGAGAAGGAATTCACGAGGTAGAAGAGGGATCAGGGCCCGAACTACGATCCACAACGCTCGCAGCCAACTCCTCAGGAACGTCAGGGAAAAGCTCGGACAGCAACACCTCGGGCGCATCAGTCTTGGGAGTGTTAGCTCTGATCACCTCCAGTTCCTGGTTCGATATCTGCCCAATGTTAGTCCTAGATTCATCGATTACGATACTCAGTGGGGGCTCGCTGCATAGCAATTCAGGGGGGAAGTCTGCCAAGAGGCTGGAGAAGGCTGAAATATCAAAGTCACGGAGGGTTACTTTCGCGACATCGCCGTCGGCCTTTTCTTTGTCAGCCCGGATAGATTCGAGCTCATCTTCGAGGTCTGCAATCTCTCCCTTCGAGATTTCTTCGATCAACATCCAGTTTGCCTTAATCTCAGCGGCCCTGACTAGAGCTGGGGTTAGACGCTCCCTCTCCTCGAAGTGCGCCCTCACATCCTCAATCAAGGGGCAAAGGGATCGCCTCATCGATTAGCGCTCTTCTCTCCGAACCTTCTCCATCTCGCAGCTGTGACTGGCCTCCAAGAGTTGGTTGTGGAGTTCGACCTCATGAAGCATGTTCGACCTCTGCGGCCTCATAATAAAGGTCACCAGCTTTCTTCAACTTCCCCCTGAGATCCTCGTTGGCGATCCCGAGGTCGAGTACTTGAAGCTTGGCTTTCTTCCCGAGATCGAATCTGCTCGGCCTTCTCCACAGTTTTGGCATTTATCGCCTCTAGTCGGGTGAACTCCTCCACCTGGATCTCTAGCTCGGCCACCTTGTCTTTTAGCTTCGTCACTTCGGAGAATGAAGGTGAGGCAAAAAGTTGATCTTCATACGATGCAACAGAATTGTTAAACTCTATCATCATCTGCAGGAATGGGAAGTTAAAGTCCACAAGCTACTATTATTTAAAAAGAAAAAGAGAACAAAATTTTTTACTTACCTAGCCAACCTTATCCGCAAACCGAAAAAAGTTTCCGCGGTTAATCTTGGACATGTCCGCAAAAGGCGGAACACGAACCCCAGGTCGAACGTAACTCCTCAATAAGTCCGCTAGAGAAGGAGGAGGAGCTGCATTAGGAGAGTGACGCTGCTCCTTTGGGGGAAGCTTACTGGAGGGACCTCCAGATTCCTTAGCCTGAGGAGGATTCCCGGATTTCTTCTTGGAGGGAGGTGCTCCATCCCTCAAACCAGATCTGCTTCGCCCGTCTCCAGAGGAGCTAGTTCGGGCTTGAACCTTTTCACGGGAAGAGGAAGAAGTTTCAGGTTCTTTTCTCATCCTCGATAGCTCCACCTGCTACGAGCTATCATCAGCTCGACCGCACTCGGTAACCAGAGTAGGGGCACCACTCTCTCTGGGTTCGTTAGTCGAATTCGAGATAACAATTAAAGTGGGTTCAGTAGGTTCCGAGGTCGGTTCAGTGTTGGGGTCCCGAGCAGGGGTAGTGATCTTTGAGGATGAGGGAGGAGCTTCAGTCGACTTAGAAGCGGAAGAGTCAGTGCTTCTAGCCGAAATGCGAGCTTTGCCCTTTGCCAGGGAGTTGGACATTAACCTCTTCGCCTCTTTCTCGGCATTCTCCATGTCTCTCCTGAAAGCTTTCTACTCTCTGTAAGCCATGGAGGAGGTATCAAAAAGGCAAGGTTCGGTAGAGGAAACGTAGGAACAGCTCCTAAGTCGAACTCCGGACTCTCTGATTCGTTCGCACGAGAACGAGTCCCAAGCGATCTGACCTTAACAAAGCCGGGAAAAGTATTCGGCGAAGGTAGGGGAGAGCTGACCACGCTCGAAGTGAACTGAAAAACAAATAACAGATTGGTCAGAAACGAAATAAAGAGGAAAGAAAATCTAATACCGTACAGGGTACTCTACGCTACCAATTTTTGAGGCCCACTTCGACACGAACAAATTCACATGAGGCCCGAAGGTGAGTTCATTCACAGGAAAAAACAAAAATGATTTTCGCCATTTTTCTTCTTTGTCGGGGAGGTCGTAAAAGACGTTAAGGCCGGAGAGCGGGCTCACATATAAATTACCCTTGGTTCGCCCCGTCTTCACGGTGTAGATATGGAGGAAGTCTGCAAGGGATAACTTATAGCCATGCTCCTCCGCCAGAGTCTGAAGGCAGAGAATAGTCCAAACAAAATTCGGACACATTTGGGGAAGAGCAAAACCAAGCTCGGACATCATTTGAACGATGAGCTCCAGGAGCGGGAAAGAAATTCGACACGCAGAGAAAAACTTGACAAACGCACAGCAGTAGCCGGGGGGAGGATTCTCCAGCGACTCGCTGGCACCCAGGATCAGAATTTCTATTTCTGATGCGATACCACATGACCCCCTAATCTCCGAGATATCGTCCTTCGAGAGGATAGACGGGGGATGGGGGCCGTAGACTCCGAGGATGAGCGGATTCCCAGCTCTGCTTGGGGTGGATTTGGGAGGTGCTCATCAAAAGGTTTTATCAGGAAAATCAATTATATTCTCATATCAATTTATTTTCCTAAGTTATTAATTCTAGATGGCCAATCAAGGATTAATATGAAGAACAACCTATGATGAAGATCTAGAAAGATAATGAATCCTAAATAAACAGATCTAATAAATCATAAAATTCCTGTGAAAAACCCTGAACCTAACAAGCAAACTACTGATACATAATCAATGAAAAACAAAACATAATTCTGAATAATAAGCAATTGAAATTAAAAGAGTAAAGAGGGAGTTTATGAATTCTTCTCTCAAAGCAGTTCAAATCTCTCTCTCCCAAAAGCTCTTAAAATCTCACAGGGTTGCAGAAAGTAAAACTTGTTAGAAAATAACTTGAGGGTTTCTAAAACCTAAAAATACTATTTATATATCCAAAAACACGTCAGGAACTAATGATGCAAATATGGAAAACTTTGGGGCAGATTTGTAAAATTTCCAAAACTTGCTTCTCTCTCGGCTAAACATGGTGTCGATCGATGCTAAGGCAGTGTCGGTCGACACTCTCATCCTTCCTCGGCTCCAAGTTCTCTTCCTTAGCTGAATTGCTCCAAAATCCCTTCTAATTGCTCCATTTTGCTCCTTTCATGCCAAAATCCTAGAAACCCTGTTAAGACTCTAAAACATCCTACAAAACAAATCAAAAGACTCTAAAAGACTCCTAATATCATGGTTAAAAACCACAAAAACCATGATATATCAACTCCCCCAGACTTAGCCTTTGCTTGCCCTCAAGCAAAACATAAGCTTAGACCTGTGAAAGAGGTTTGGAAACAGGGAACTCACTCAACTGCATGATGATTCTTATTCGCACTCTTCATTTACCTGACTCAAGAACTTACTTCTTATACTTATCCATGATAAGCATCAACATTCCTTACTCAAATCCCACAATCCTCTGGAATCTCTAGTCTCACCATTGTCATCTCATTACATAAATTAAAGCATGTACAGGTGAGTTCTAACCTTGGTGTATCGATCAGTGGCATATGGACTCTCTTCAAGCCAAGACATTCTTCATACATTTCCTTTCCTCTCCCTTTTCTCACTTCTATGAAGTTGATTTATTCCTATCTTTATATTCTTTTTTTTTTAATCAAAGATGAAAGCGAATATCGAGGTCATCGGTAATTTACCTACCCCTCGCTTCCAAGCTTTGTGTGATCATTTGACTCAAGAGTAGAATAATGAGGTCACAGGTAATTTACCTACCTCTCTAAACTGATCAAAATCATCTCATCTTTTATTCTCTTTCTTCTTTTTTTCTGATCTTTCTTTTTAAAGTACTGAAGGGAAGAGAGAGGGGACACATACTTTGAAAAATTGCACAGTCTTGTATGGCCCGAAGAAGAAGTCTAGTCCACTGATTTCCAACCCCAAAGTAAGAGATTAAGTCCGGTTAAAATCCTGATAAAAGTTGAGACAACGTTAGATCAATCTTTCGGGATTATTGATAAGGTTCATAGTCTTTCTAAGCTTCAGTTATGAGATCAAGCATTAACAAATAATCATTAGAGTGTTAGCCAAATAAGAGAAATCATTAGTCAAGATCATAATTCCCAAAGACAAAAAGAAAGATTTGAAAAATTTGACTCAAACTTTATGGTTTGGCCTGACACAACTGAAACTCAAAAACAAAAATGTAGTTAGTAGATAACCTCCCCCAGACTTAAATAACACTTTCCCCAGTGTTATCAAGTAAGAGGAAAGCTAAAAGAAACAAAAATGTATGGAAATTGTAATGAAAAGATGAACTGATTCTCGAGTTACCTAGCGGTGTCGACCGACACCATTTCAGTGTCGATCGACACTCATCATGAATGGTGTGGTTTTTGGCTGTAACTCTTTGTTAGTTGCATTTAGTTGTGTTGATGTGTTGTTGGATCAATCCTTGGATGATTATTCTGTTAAGAAACACTCAAACACAAGTTAAAATCAACATGATAGATAGATAGTTCATAATTTCAAACAAATTTCAAACAAAAACTGACTCAATGCAAAAAGAAAAATGACTCAAAAGGAAAAGAAAAACCTAGAAGTGGGTTGCCTCCCACTTAGCGCTTGTTTTCAGTTATTAGCTTGACTGTGTTGAAGCTCAGGCACCGGGTGGATCAGAAAGTGGCAATGAATGCTACCGAGAGGAATGTCTCATCATCCAAGGTGGTGTATAAGCTTTAGGTGCATGAGGTCTGCCAAGGATGTGAGAAACAGGACCAGGGCGGGATTTAGGGACGGGTCTTCTTTTATGTCCTGCAAAATCATCAACAGAAGAAACAAGCGCTCTACGATAATCTCGTGGCTTGGTTAACTGCAAAACAGTTTTTGTATCTTTGAAGGTCTTATTGATGATAAGAGGAGGTTTGGGTAAAGAAGATACAAACATTGGCTTTAGCTGTGGACTCTGGAGTGTGGAGGGGGGAGGTTTCTGATGTGCGTGGTTTTTCATTTCAATCTTTTACCTTAAAAAGACCACACAACTGCTGCAAGTGCACAACTAATTTGTAGTAGTATTTAAGGATCGATCCCACAGAGAGAGTTGTTGTTTAGAGAATCCGTCGGAAGAGATGTAAGGCTAGGACTCAATAAAAATGGGGGTTTTAGTGTCACGGTTGAAGCTAGCAAATAAACGTAAATAAAAATAAGTATAAATAAATAAAACAAGTGTTGGGCATCAAGGCGAATCGCAGGGGTTCAATGATCTATATATCTAGGAAATTTTAGGGTTAGTTTGTTTATCTAAAACTCAGACTACGAAACACTAATGAACCGTTAACTTAAAGTTCTCAAGCTAACCGTCTAAGATCTCTACACCCCGTTACTCAACTTTCGCAGGCAACGACGCATATATCAAAGCATTTAAAACATGTTCGATTCTAATCCATGGAATTCCATAGGTAAGGGGTATGCGCTTCCTATGTCTCCCCATACATCTAAGCTAGGTCAAGCACACATGCAAGCTTTTGGCAAAGCACACACACTTTAGATCATAGTTAGTTCATGAGGCTAACTTAAAGCATTAAGCAAAGACTTAGAATTAAAGCATAAAATAAACTGAAATATAAATCTAACAAACCCTAAAAATTTCCACCTAAACTAAGATCATCTCCCCTCTTTGATTATCCCTTTAAACCCAACTAGAAAACTACTCTAGCAAGTTTAAGGGAATCATCAAAGCAAGGTTTAAATAATTCCTAAACATAAAAGAATAAATAGAGAAAAGGGATTTAGATATTACTTCAATGATTGTCAAACAAAGTTGTAGGATCTTCTTCTTTTAGAAACAAAGAACAAAAGAAATATAATAGAAAGAGTTGGTGGATCTTCAAAGCTTCAAAATATGGAACGAGAGAGGGCTCTGTTCATGGATTCTTCTCTGGTCGTCGGCTCTTAGGGGCTGCTTTGAGGCACTTTGAAGGCACTTTGAAGGCACACTCTAAACCCTACGTTTAGAAGAGTATTTATAGGGATTTGTCTAGGTTTAGGGTTTTGTAAGGGTAGAAACGTCTTCTTTTGTTAAGTGCATGGAAAGGGGCGGCTTAGGAAGCTTCTAGAACGTGGTGAAGGCTTGGACTGGGCCACCGTGGTGGTCGCTGGTCAGGCCTTCAATAAAAAGCCCATTGGCTTGATGGTTCTCCTTACGTCGGTTTGTAACACGTCTCGGTAAATCGGGCATTACTTCTTGATGAGTGAATGGATTGACTTGATTCTACTTCGAGGAGAAATATGACTCTCTCAGCTTTTCATAGACGCCAAGGAAGTCGAAATATGAGTTCTGGAAGTTCTTCAAACGTTGCCCGTACTGTAATGCTCTGACACTTTCCTAAAACGTATGTTCCTTGTCTTTTGGTCCTTTTTGCTATAAAACCTGTAAAACCTTCTTGAAACCTAAAATACTTGATAATAGACATTAAAGCATTGAAATCATACTAAACTCTTCCTAAATGCATACTAAAACTATAGCTAAAATGAGTAAAATAATGATGTTATTAACTCCCCCAGATTTAGACTTTGCTTGTCCTCAAGCAAATAATCAGAATAAATCATGGAAAAGAGGTTTTGAAAATACTGGGAATTCACTTATCTTTGGGGATATTGTCTTTGCACTCTTCTTCGCCTTGACATTAGGAACTT
>NC_025695.1:17300416-17336490 GCF_000633955.1 Camelina sativa | reverse complement strand
TATTGAAGGGAAGAGAGAGGGGAACATACTCTTGAAGAAGTGCAATGTCTTGTGTGGCTTGAATGTAGAGATCTAGTCCAATGTATACCAATTCCCAGGGCTTGAAAATTAAGTCTGGTTTAGGTCCTATAAAAGTTAGAGACAACGTTAGATCATCTGAATATCCATCGAATAGGGACTTGGGGGATTGTTGAGTCGGCTCACAGTCTTTCCAAACTTTGCTTCTGTTGTCAAGCATAATCAAGAGTCATAAGAGTGTTAATCCAAATCAAATAAACCATTAGAATAAGATCATAATCCCCTACTAGTTTTGACTCAATAAAAAAAAATGTGACTCGATAAAATGTCAAAATTATTGATGTAAAAAGTGGAAAAAAGTCTCAAGTCAACAAAATAGAAAATAGCATTAGTATAGGATGGAAATCCTTCCCCCCAGACTTAAATCACACAGTCCCCGGTGGGAAAAAAGAAAGAGATGAGGATTAAAATCATAAGGAAAAGTGTAGGGTTTAAGAACAATGTCACCTTGATGGAATGATGTTTGTCGACTCTTAAACATTTAATGGTTGCCCAAAAATTTGTCTAGAGGTCGGCTGTGGTACGAAAATGTGGTGACTAACCATGTTTACTTCCTTTGGTTACTTGACATCGAATATGAACTAGGCTAACTTCAATCGAATTGTGTGTGATATATCTCTAAATGCATCCTCCTTGAATTAAAAACCTAAAACCATCAATAATAATGAGAAAATAGAAATAACAAAAACATACCTAAATAAAAGAATGGTGATGGTAGGTGGTAGGATGGTGGTGGTTCAGATTTGTCTCGCGGTACACGGATGAATGGTCGCGGACAGCAGCAGGTGGTACGGTGGGCATGGTACATAGTACGCAGAACATGGTATATGGGACGTCGGTCATGGTGTAGGGTACGCAGTACATGGTACGTGGTACATGGTACATGGTACATAGTACATGGTATGCGAACGCTGTACGTAAGACATGGTACGTAAGACATGGCATCGGCTACGGTTGGTATGGCTGGTGGGGACTCTCGGCATCGATTAAATGAGGATTGTGATTGATCCGTCGCCTTCGGCTTGCTTGGGTCACGGTGAACATGGCCGGTTAGTAGGTGGTACTTGCCACTAGACATGGTGTGCATTGCCAATCCATGGTCCTTCTTCTTCTTTCTTTTTTTTTTTGGCTTTTCTGTTTTCTATTTTTTGTTTTGTTGTTTTTTTTTTATAAACCCGAAACTAAAATGCAAAAATATCAATAGTAAAAGAAAATAAATCCTAAAAATAAATACTTACTAGACATGGGTTGCCTCCCAAGAAGCGCTCTTGTTTAACGTCGTTGGCTCGACGTTAGCTTGCTTTGTCAAGCAGGATGAGGAGAGGTGGTTGTCCCTAGACAAGCTCTCTTGGATCTTTCTCCAATGTAGGCATCAGGTGGCTCTCTTGCATAATCTTCTTCTCTACACCTTCGAGTAAGTGGGTTGAATGGTTTAGCCTCATAGAAAATGTTGCCATTGATGTTGGTGAGAGTCATTCTTCGGTTAGGCCAGTCCATGACGGCTCCGGCTGTGGCTAGGAATGCTCCTCCAAGGATAAGTGGTGTAAACCTTCCTTTCTCAGCATTCATAACTTGAAAATCAGTTGGAACATTGCAGGTTCCAACTCTCACATGAATGTCTCGGACCATTCCTTCGGGTATTGTGAATGAGGAGTTGGCGAGTCCTATGCGTATGTCTGAGGGTTGTAAGTGTCTCAAGCCAATCTTCCTTCCAGCATCGGTTGACATGATGTTGATACATGAACCGGAATCACATAATGCATCTTCAAATTTAACTCCATTGATAGAACAAGTGATAAGAAATCGGCCAGGGCTCTCCACTTTGTGTAGTGTTCGCAAATCTTCAAGATCCAAAGCTTTTAGGAAAAGATCTCTAATCTCGTCTACTGATTCTCTGCTTTCCAAAAATAAATGAGAGATATCATGTTGGCACCAAGCATTCATGAAAGACGTACCAAGGGGTAAAGCTTTAACAGCTTTGTTGAACTTCTCCAAGTCTTCCTCGCTGATGCGTCTTCTACGCCATAGTTTTTGTGTCTCGGCTGGTGCGTTTGGATAGAGGGATAGTCTTTCCTCTCTAAAGAGATCCTCCACATGTTCTTCAGTAATATAGCTCTCCATGAAGAAACGCTTCAATGGGAACTTGCTCCATGCTTCTTCGAATGAGATGTGAGGCGGAATAGCTTTCATCAAATTCTTAAACTTGTCTCTTGGGGGTTCATCCCATCTAGAGACTGTTTGAATCTCTCCAAACTCGGCGGTTTGGTGCTCCTCTCCTTCTTCTACAATCGGCTCATGTACATTCAGTGCATCAATCAGCTGTCGATCTCCAATTTCTTAACATGTACATTCAGTGCATCAATCCTTCCAGTAAGCTCTGTGTAGACATTATCAATCTTCCCATTGAATGTCACTGTCATATTCTCCTGTCCCTGAAGAAGCTGATCAAGCATGGCCTCTATTCTACCCTCAGAAGGAGTTTGTGGAGGTGGAGACTGATAGGAAGAGTTCCCATAAGTCCTTGTGAAGTTGGTCCCTTGTTGCTGCTTCTGAAAATCAGGCTTAGGAGTGTAGCCCAAATAGTTCCCACTGTAAGGCTTGTTGCTTTGCTGATTACTGAATCTCTGACCCTGATTCCCATATACAAAGTTGACATCTGCTTCTTCATTCCCAGTCTCAGGTTGTGGCTCAAATGATTCAACTTTAGCAGCAAAGTGAACTGATTTCTTACCAACCAGGAGATTGTGAACTGAATCAAGCTTAACATTAACAGAAGCTAGCTGGTTTGAATCAAATCCTCCATGCAATCTCTTCCTTTCTGTATCTGCTCTCTTAGTGCTATTGCTGGAAGCCAAATTCTCAATCAAAGCTTCAGCATCTTCTGGAAATCTTGTCTTGAAGTTTCCATGGCTTGCAGCATCCAAAGCTAGCTGATATTCCCAGTCAATTCCTCTGAAAAAGATACTCAACAGCTGCACCCTTGAAAAACCATGGTGTGGACAGTCCCTCTGATAGGCCTTGAATCTCACCCAAGCTGCCTTGAATGCCTCATCTGGTCTTTGTTTGAAAGAGGACAGCTTGACTCTTTGCTTATCTGACATTGCATCATCATAAAAGTAGTTGACAAAAGCCACTTTTACTTGTTGCCAAGATGTCAAAGATCCAGCTAGCAACTATTTCAACCATTGGGATGCTTCTCTTGCAAGTGAATATGGGAAAAGCTTGCAGTAGATGTAGTCTTCAGTCACTCCATTGGCTTTGATACTAGTCACCAGGTCTTCAAAGTGCTCAATATGGTTCAGAGCCTTCTCATTTGGCAGGTTAGAGAAGGGTCTTTGTCCAACTACCTGGAAGTATGCAGGCTTCAGCTCAAAGTCATTCCTTGGAAATGGAGGTGGAACAATTGCAGAGCAATTTTCATCCATCAAATCAGCTATGTTGAAGTCTGCAATAGTCCTGATCAGATCTCGGTAGCAGAAAACCGCTCTGCAAGTGGGCCTCAAAAATTGGTAGCGTAGAGTACCATGTACGGTATTAGATTTTCTTTCCTATTGCTGGAATTTATGAATTCTTCTCTCAAAGCAGTTCAGATCTCTCTCTCCCAAAAGCTCTCAAAATCTCACAGGGTTGCAGAAAGTAAAACTTGCTAGAAAATAACTTGAGGGTTTCTAAAACCTAAAAATACTATTTATATGTCCAAAAACACGTCAGGGACTAATGATGCAAATATAGAAAATTTTGGGCCAGATTTGTAAAATTTCTAAAACTTGCTTCTGTCTCGGCTAAACATGATGTCGATCGATGCTAAGGCAGTGTCGATCGACACTCTCATCCTTTCTCGGCTCCATGTTCTCTTCCTTAGCTGAATTGCTCCAAAATCCCTTCTAATTGCTCCATTTTGCTCATTTCATGCCAAAATCCTAGAAAACCTGTTAAGACTCTAAAACATCCTACAAAACAAATCAAAAGACTCTAAAAGACTCCTAATATCATGGTTAAAAACCACAAAAACCATGATATATCAGGAAGCAACATGATTTCCGATTAAGAAACAAAGAGAATGGACAGCTTCTTCCGGCGAATGACGAGAGCAAAAGAAGAAGAAGAAGAAGCAAAATACAAGAAACGGTTCTGAAAAAAGAAAGATGTCGAGAAAATGATAAGTGAACTACCTTTATACACCGGGTCAAGAAAAAGCAATGATTTCCTAGGGAAGCGAAAGATCCCGGTTTGCTTCACTCTCTCTAATAGCGTGTTGAGCCGTGTAGTGGGTCCCGAGGCTTGTTTGGGAAGGCAAATCCCATCATTATCACAATCAAATCATGGGATACGGGAGATATTTAGTTTCCTGAAGTGGTTTATCGAAGGCCAAAAGTCCCCCGAACTAAAGAGCTCGGGAGACTTGGGGGGCAACTGTTGGTACCGCGATCCGTCACCTCGGATGATGGACCTGGGCCTAAGACGAGCGGGCTGGATGGGCTGAAATACAATAGGGTCGGCCCATTAAGCCGAAACGGGGAAGAGTGAGGCGAAAGCGTAACCGTAAGGCGAAACGTCCTGGAGCCCGGAGGGCGTTCAAGTAATCAAATAATAAATTACATTAATTAGAACACGAGATTTACGCGATAGATTGACTCGACATTAACTGTAATTGTACTATAAATAGGAGAGGGGAGAGATGTTGTAGGGGGATCGAAAAACTTCCATTTGGCAATAAGATTACACTTTTCACTTCGCAAATTACAATTAGTCTTTTTTTCAGTTCGGAACTAGAATGGTGGTAAGCACCCCCGCTCAGAATTCACTCTGGGACTAAGGTAAAACTTCAGTTCTCACAGACGGAGCATATTGTGGCGAGATCGAGGTCGTGTTGAACTTGATGTGGCGAGCTCGAGTTGTCGAGGTTGAGTTGATTGCTTATATACGTGATACGCTGGCAAGGTCAAAATTGCGGTTTGCTCGAGATTCTGGTGAGTCCAAGGATCGTGTCGAGGTCGCCGTAATGAGATATGTTTGCGAGATCGAAATGGGTTGGCGAGATCGTACGACACTTGGCGAGATAACTGATGGCTTGCAAAATCGTACGCGTTTAGTGGCGAGATGGCGAGACTTCCGCGTATGAGACCTTGGTGAGCTCAAGTTCATGATGTTGTCATGGAGTCACCATACGAGACACGTTGATGAGATTACCGTTTGCGAAGAAATTGACGAGCTCGTACGAGTCGAGATGTGCGCGTGTAGCTGGACAGTGGATGTTGTATGCGGGTGATAATGGTATGCGAGATAGAGCAGTACGCTGGATGGTACATGTTGCGCAGTATGGAAAACGAGGCAGTACAATATGCGGGATGGTGATAATGCGCAGTGCACGGATAATTCTGGTGTGATCGATCTATCTCGAATACTATGGCGTTTTTGATGTGGTTGTCGCTTTAGTACTGATCGGTTGCTTGGTTGGTTTTAAAAGGTCTCGCGCCATGGCTTCTGGAGATGATGTCTTTGGTGACGTTCCGGAGGAAATTGGAGATGATCAGTATTGTGCGCTAGAGAGAGGTCTCGATGAAACTAGAGTGGGCTGTCCTTCAAGGTGGAAACCGATGGAGGAGGAGGGCGTCCTACCTGATCTTACGGACGAGGATGTTCGGAATCTCGAAGACATGTTTCCTGCGGATAACCAGCACCTTAGTCTGATCCCACATCCTTCATGTCAGCACCGCGCAAAGGTGCTCTCGTACGAATGTGGTGGTCACTCTCGTAATCTCATCAAGAGTGACCTCTTCTTCTGCTTCTTCCAATCAGTCGAGTCCCTCTCCTCACACGGTTGAGTGTCTGGTCGAGTGTGGTGGTCGAGTGGACTTCCGGACCTTGGTTCTCTTCTACTCTAGCTCCTTTGTCTGCTTCTCTTGATGGCTCCACTCTCCTTCAGCACTTCTCCATGGTCCTTTGGGTCCTAAATCACCTGATTATGCAAGAAATAATGCAATGCAATGCAAACCTACTCTATGCATATACAGTCCTAAAATTACTCAATAATGGCTAAACAAGCTAGTAAATCATGCAAAAGGTGTAAATAAACTAAGGTAAAACAAGGTATATATGAACATTAACACCCCCAAACTTAGTCTTTGCTTGCCCTCAAGCAAATAAATAAGACATAAATAGGGAAGTGAGGTTTAAAAGTGGGATCTCAGCTCCTAAAGCTTGATAATACACTAGCTAGAATCAATGTCCAAGTTACTAATACTATGATGCAAGGTGAATGAGTTGTACTTAAAGATTTTAGACAAGCCTTTTACAACCTTAACTGATTCAAGCCTTAGACTTCCACATGCATTCAAATCAACCATTTCCTTTAACATTCATTAAACAAGAACATGAATCAACTTATGCAATGCTTAAACTCATTTGGCTTGGTAGTAAAAGATTTAGAGACAATGATGGTCTCTCTTTAGAGTGGGGCTTATCAATATCAAGGTTCTCTCATAAAAAATGGATTGAGCTTTAGAAGAGGCTAAAGGTAAGAACACTTAGACACGTACAAGAACAAAACCTTGTCTACCCAAAGGCACCCAAAGTGTTTGATCCTAAAATTATAATCCCAAATGATCCTAGTTCTACCATTTAACTTCATCTCTTCTCAAATACCCTTTTCTCTTTTGGTTTTTTAGCCTTAGGAGAGGTTTCTTATTTGAACTCTCTAGTGGAATGGAGGTTTCTTTCTTATTGCTATAGTTCCCTTTTCTTTTTATTTCTTAAGACATTAAAGCTTTTTGCTAGCCTCTTCTTTACTTTCTTTCTTTTCTTTGACTAGAACCATCTCTTATCAAATTTAGACTTCCCCATTCTTTCACTAGAACTTAAATTTTTTAAACACATTTCCCTCCTAAAGACTCTAACCTTTTCTTTTTGTTTTCCCTCCTTTCTTTTCTTTTTCAAACAAACCAAGTCCCAAACCCAGAAATTAAACCACCTAGTCCTATCTAACTTGAAAATTGCAAACTAGAACTACACAAGGCTTTATTCCTGTCAGCTCAAACCTAACACTTTCTTCCAAGCTCAATCCCAAAAAGGCCTCACACACACAAGAATAGACATGGCTTGAAAGAAAGGTTGGTTAAGGGTAGGGAAAACTGATTTTAATGATAAAATCAGCTACTTGGATCAACAAGAGTGGTAAAAAGGGGAAACATGATCCAAATATGTATATGGTATCCATGAGTTTTAAGCAATGCACAAACTGATAATTAAAAGTCAATATTAGGTTCTTATAAATAGGAAATGACATCAAATCACAACATGCTTCAGGGATAGCATGTAGGAGCTGGTGGTGGTAGAATGGTTGACCTTGCTGCCCATAGTATTGTTGCATGAGGGAAGGGTACATGAAGTACTGAGGTGGAAAGGGAGGGTAAACTTGGCTATAGGGATAGCATGTAGGAGCTGGAAAACCATAGGGAGGTCTGGGCAAGTACTCGGCCGAGTGCATTGGAGGTGCTCGGTCGAGTGGGTGCTCGAGTGTACCGGTCGAGTGCCTTGGAAACTGCTGGTCTGTGCGAACTTGACCTCTTTTCCTCTGAATTGGCTCATGCAGCGAGGCTCTTGCTGGTACCACCGGATTTTCAGCTCTAGACAATGCTCTAGTTGAGCTACTCCTCCTCAAAGGTCTAGCTGGTGATGAATTTCCACTTTTCAATTCAGCAATCTCTTTCTTTAAACCCTTTATGGACTTAGTCATCTTCACCACTTTCTTCTTCAATTTATCTGCAGTCTTGCCATGCCACTTGTTCCACTTTTGAAGAAGTGTCACCCTCTTGCTAGTCTCACTAACTCCTCTACTATCTCTTGGACTTGGCTCATAATCTTCAAAATAGAACTGCTCTTCCCCATCAGCCATCTCCACATCTTCAGCTTGGTCTTCTCTCCTTTGGGTTGTACCATCAAACAACAATTCAGCAGCTGGCCAAAAGTCAATGTTTAGCCCTTCTCTTATGGTGGTGAGTGCTTGATTAGGTAGAACAAGCTGAGTCTTCCCCAATGTTGCATGCTCAAAGTTGAAAAGGTGCTTCCCATGGTGCATCTCCTTGGCTAGAATGAGAATGGAGGTGAGGTATTGGGTGTCAATCCATCTTGGTTTGGCATTCTCTCCTTGAAGTGGTACACTGGCAGCTACTAGGATTGGAGTGATGATGCCTCCAATGGTTAGAACTCCAGTTGAGTTCCTCTTATGTAGCTTGCTCACCCAGCTTCTATAATAAGTAAATTGGTCAATGAGGACCATAGCCAAATCTGTTTCCACACTACTCCCAAGAATGATGGTCCCATCTCTTGTTTGTGTGATGATGCCATAGAGTGCTGCATCAATCATCTTAAGCTCTCCTTCATTCAAGTTTCCAGTCTCCTTCCTAGCAAAGAATGGGTTTGCTAAGGCCTTGTGGAAGTACCTTAGGACTGGACTCCTTATCTTTGAGCTCTTGGTCTTGGAAGAAGAATAGAGCTTGTTATTTCCAATTGTTTCCCAAACAGCAAAGAGTTCTTCCCTTTGTATGACCATGTTCTCTTCACTTCCAACTTCAAACCCATATAGTGTAGCTAGCTGCTTGAGTGACAACTCATACTTCTTGCCCTTGATGGTAAAATCAATGTAACCAGCTCCCATCTCTTGATCCATCCTTGTGAAGAAATGCAACTTGATGGTGGCTAAGAGTTCACAGCTCTCTTCTCTATACCCCTCCATGCACAATCCCATGAATTTGCTTAAATTGAATTTCTCAAAGAGAAACTCAACATCTTCAGCAATACCCAGCTTCTCCATGGTCTCCTTATGTGGGTATCTTGTTCCTTGGAAGCTCATTTTCATGAAGGCTTCATAGAGTTGGCTAGGAGTTAGGGCACCAGATTCTTCTTCTACCTCTTCTTCTTCCTCACTCTCATTCTCTTCTTGTTGCACTTCAGCTGATGGCCTCTTCCCTTTTGCATTGTTTCTTTTTATGTGCTCTTCAAGAGTAAACTCCATCTCCTCATCACTCTCAGTTCTCTCTGGATCTTCCTCAGCAGGTTGATCTTTCTTCTTTGACATGCCACTCGACCCCCTACTCAAACTGGCACTCGGTCATTTGCCCCCTCGAGTACGTGGTCGAGTGCGCTCACCAATCTCTCTTTTTGAGACCAACAGTGCATCACGACGATCCATAAAACGATCAGTGGCTTCCTTGGCAGCAGCTTCGCTGATAGCAGCTTGTTGTGGTATTTTTCTGTATTTGGAAGACATTTCAAAAGAAAACTGAAAGGAATAGACTCAAAGCTCAAAGTTAATAGGTTAGTAACCCAAAACCAAAAGAACTAAGGTTGAGCAAGAAAATGAAAACTTGAGAGAGATTTTCTAGCTAGATTTTGAGTGTTTAAGCAAATGAGAGAGTGTGAGAGGCTTAGGATCGAGTTTACCTCTATATAAAGAGGCTAAAGGAACAAAGAGACAAGGGTGGAGCGTCCATACCATTAAAAGTTTGAATTTGGAATCTTTGACTCACTTTTGCTGCCACTCGACCCCACATGGTCGAGTGCTTGACCAAAAATTGAATTTCGAATTTGAATTTCGAATTTGTCTCTCCCTCCACTCGATCGTGCAAGAGAAATTTGAACTGAGTGGGCTTGGGCTTCCATGTCACCCGATCGAGTACCTCTCATGAGCTGGTCGTGTGGCCTTAAAAACCCATTTCTACAAGTCCATTTCTTCTCAAACCCATCTATACTCTCCTTAAAAAGTCTGCCTTAGGGATTTCTACAAACATAAAAGAAAAAGATCAAAACTACAAGGAAAATCAAACTTATGTACAATGATACCTTAGGGATTTCCTCCCTAGTGAGCTTGTTTAAAGTCACTAAGCTTGACTTTTGATGCCTTTTCAGGCTTGGTTTGGAGACCAAGGAGGTGATGAGATCCTCCCTGGTATAACTTGATCACCATGAACCTTGTCCTTGGTCAAAACATGCAATCCATTTGAAACTTGTTTATTCTTGATCTTGAGCCTTGGCCTTGCTTTCTTAACAGACTTCTTGTTGAGTTGCACTTGGAGATCCTTCACCAGATCAGTCAACACTTGAACTGAAGTCTTAAGGTTTTGAACAGCTACCTCATTGTTTGAAACCTTGACCTTAGAGTCCATTTCTTTCTTAAGAGACTCATCAGCTGCTTTATCTTTTAAAACAAAGGGTTGGCCTCCTATGGTTGGTTGGTTTGTTGCATTCTTGACATTAAACCTCATAGTCAACCCATCAGCAATGTCCAGGCTGACCATACCCTTTTTAACATCAATGACAACTCCAGCAGTGGCCAAAAATGGTCTTCCAAGAATAATAGGATCATCAAGCTCCTGTTCCATCTCTATAATGATGAAGTCAGTTGGTATCCTTGCCTTGCCAATCATTACTGGAAAGTTCTCTAGCTTGCCAACCACATCTTTCCTAGACCCATCAGCAAGACTTATGAAGAGGTTGCTTGGCCTGAACTCTTCATATCCTAGCTTCTCTGCTATTGAGAAGGGCATGACACTCACAGAAGCTCCAAAGTCACATAAACACTTGTTGAAGTGCATATAGTTCAGTGAGCATGGTAGATTGAATGGGCCTGGGTCTTCTAGTTTTGTTAGGATAACAGCTTCCCCAATCTCTTCAAGATCCCTCTTGTCCTGATTCTGAGCTTTCTACCTGGATATCTCAAGTAGCATGCCTTTGTATAGAGGGTATGGAGCATAATGTTCCAAAGCAGGTCCTCTCTCTTCTTCTTTCTCTTCAATGACAACCTCTTGTTTCAAAGCCATCACTTCTTTTTTTTCAATTCTTTCCCTGAGTTCCTTCAGCTTTTGTTCCTTGAATCATCTTGGGAATGGTAAAGGTGGTTTGTAAGCAGGGGGAATGTATCTGGCAGGTTTAAAAGCTTATGCGGGAGCAACTCGATGATGTGCTCGATCGTGTGTGTGGTCGAGTACATGGTCGAGTTGTTTTTCTGCTTCAATCCGTTGAGTAAAACCTTCACTTTGAGCTTCATCTTGCGACAAATCCTCCCCAACTTGAACCTCACTGTCCTCAGTGACAGCTTCCTCATAGAAATGGATAGATTTAGTTGTAAACTCCTTTGGATATTAAATAGCTTTACTTGGTAGTTGGTTTGGCTTAGGAGCTGATGTAGAAGCAATGTTGCTCTCCATGAACTTGACTTTAGAATTCAAGCTCTCAAACTTAATGTTCAGGTCATTATAAGAAGAATCCAGCCTTTGGTTTATCTCAGCAAAATTTTTTGCTGTCTCAAGCTGCCCATTTGCTTGTCAAAGTAACAATTGCTGCATCATAGCTCTTAAGTTTGGTTCCTAGGCTTGGTTGGTCTGAAACCCTGGTGGGGGAGACATTGGAGCCTGATAACCTTGTTGTTGCTGCTTGGGTACATAATTGTGCTGCTGTTGTGCTTGTTGTGGTGGATAGACTTAGTCTTGTGGGTTTGCCACATTTGTACTCCTATAAGATAGATTGTTGGGCTTGAACTGGTTGTAAGGCTTGAAACCACCTTGGTTCTGCACATAACACAGCTCAGCTATCTCATTCTCCCCATCTTGAATTGTTGTATCCTCATCACCAAGAAAGTGAATGTTCTTCTGTTGACTAAGCAGAATCTTGTCTAACTTATCATTAACAATCTTCAAGTCTTTTTTATACTTCTCATCTTGTGCAGAATCAACAAACCTTACTGTTCTATCATAGTACTCACTGTAGTTCCCATCAGATTAGGCCAAGTTCTCAACTAGCTCCCAGCCGTCATCTACATGCTTGTTGAGGAAGTATCCATTTGAGGTTGTGTCCAGCAACATCTTTATCTTGGGAAGAACCCCTCTGTACACTGTGCTGAGCAGTGACTCATTACTGAACCCATGGTGTGGACACTGTGTTTGGTAGCCCTTGAATCTCTCCCAAGCTTCACAAAATGTCTCATTGTTCTTCTGTGCAAAGCCTGAAATCGCATTCCTTAACCTTGCTGTTCTGGCATTGGAGAAGAATTTGGCTAAGAAGACCTTCTTACACCTATCCCATGTGGTTATGGCTCCTGTTGGTAGTGTCTTCTCCCATAAGTGAGCTTTGTCTCCTAGAGAGAATGGAAACAACCTAAGCTTAAAGCTATCCTCACTCACACCATTGATCTTTGTGAGGCCACAAAGCCTATCAAATTCATCTAGATGATTCAAAGGATCCTCCATTGGCAATCCATGGAATTTGTTGGACTGGATTATAGTGATTAGCCCACTCTTAATTTCAAAATTGTTGTTGGCTACTGCAGGAGGTATTATGCCAGCTCTCTGTGTATGTGTATTGGGAGCATCTCCTGCTCCAATTTGCCTTGGCCTTTAATTATGTTGCATTGGTGGATCCATCAGTAACTGTTGTTCCTATTCCTGAAGGATTCTGGTTTTCTGTTGCCGCAAGTCTCTTGGTAGGCGGTTGATATGATCAAGGTACCTTTGAAGATTCTGGTTTCCCTTGGATCTAGTTTGCATCAACTTACTCGATCGCTAGCTTGAACAGACACTCGATCGAGCACAGACTCGAGTTGAAGACTGAACCGACTGAGACGAGAAGACTAATGGCTCGATCAATCACTCAGACGTGCAGACGGTCGAGTGTTGGGTCGAGTTGGTACCTGAGATTCAAAACAACCAAGCAGATGAAGAAGTTAATCAGTAGTGATCAAGTGAACAATAGAACTTAATCTTAAACTTGTGTAAATCCTGAATGTCACAAACATTTACTCAAATGGCAACGGCGCCAAATTGAAACACTTTGTTTTTGTGTGGTTTCTTATGAATGAATGAATGATGCAATCAAACAAACAGACATAAGTATGGATGATGATGAATGGTCAGGTGGAATGTAAGAGGTTTCAATTACTCTTATGTTGTTGTAATATAAGAGATGTCAATCCATAATGAGTAAGATGCAAGCAATCAGGATGTGAACACTTATCTAAGTTAAACCAAGTATGAAAATGGTTTTGTTCTAACAACCTAGTGATAATGATGAAATGCAGAATGTAAAACTACTAAGATAAGAGACTAAATGCAAATTGAACAATGTAAATAAAACAAAAATGATCCTAACAAGAGCAAAAACTACACTAATACAAGACAGTAAATGCAGCAGGATTAAACAAGGGTGAATGCAATGAAACAGGAATGAAACTAGAAAGATGCAGAACATAAACAAGAACTCTGGAAGGAGCTCGAGCAAGCACTCGATCGTATGCTCGATCGAGTACTAGGTCGAGTGGGTTGATACGAAGAACAAAACCAAAATCAACAATCAAAACAGAGCAAAATGAAAGCGAATCAAACAGGAAGCGAATAACAGTAATCAAATAGAGAAATCAATAAACAAAGTAGGTCCTAGGGATGGGTTCATGGGTTGGACTTAAGTTATAATCACCTAAACTGATCAACAAATCTCAATCAACAGTGAGCTATCTCTAGACAATGATCTTCTAATACTTGTTAATCCATTCTCATGACAATAACAATCAAGCTTAGATACTCCTAGACCTAGTTCTCACTAGCTAAGACATATAAAAGCAGGCATTAAGATCCAGATCATCAATGTCAAAAATCATCTTAAACATCCAATCTCTCAGGTTAAGCATGATAGTCTCTAGCATTAGCTTTATCTAACAACTTAAACATTGGTATGATGCTAAGAAGCTTAAGATCTATTCTTACCCTCTCAGATATAAGAACAGCATAGAGCATATCTAATCTAGAAGAGACATTTAAACAATCAATCTTGATCAATCTAAGCAACCATAACTCTTATCCAGCCTTATCCATCCCTAAGATCCTAACACACTACTTAGAATCACTAAACATGATGAACAAAATCATAAACCCAGACATTAATGAAACTTGCATGATTAGAAAGATGAGACAAAGATCTACAATATTGAACAAAGAAGCAAACTCAAATTCTTAATACTTTGAAAGTTATGGAACCAACAAGTATCAAAAATCTAGAGAAAAATATAAGAAAAAGTGGCTAATGATCTAAGCAAAAACTAAATCATGATGAACAAAATCATAAACCCAGAAATTAATGAAACTTGCATGATTAGAAAGATGAGACAAAGATCTACAATATTGAACAAAGAAGCAAACTCAAATTCTTAATACTTTGAAAGTTAGGGAACCAACAAGTATCAAAAATCTAGAGAAAAATACAAGAAAAAGTGGCTAATGATCTAAGCAAAAAATAAATATTTCCAAAAGGGTAAAAACTAGGTTTCTTAGATATTTTCTCTCTAAAGTGGCTTCTTGGCGGCCATAGAGTACAATAGGTTTATATAGGAAGGAAGGGAAACCCTAAAATGGCTAGAAGACAAAATAGGGAGGCGGCTCAGTCAACTCGACCATGTGCTCGGTCGAGTGCATGGACCTCTTCTTTTGCTTCTTCCAATCGGTTGAGTCCCTCTCCTCACACGGTCGAGTGTCTTGTCGAGTGTGGTGGTCGAGTGGACTTCCAGATCTTAGTTCTCTTCTGCTCTAGCACCTTTGTCTGCTTCTCTTGATGGCTCCACTCTCCTTCAGCACTTCTCCATGCTCCTTTGGGTCCTAAATCACCTGATTATGCAAGAAACAATGCAATGCAATGAAACCCTACTCTAATGCATAAACAGTCCTAAAATTACTCAATAATGGCTAAACAAGCTAGTAAATCATGCAAAATGTGTAAATAAACAAAGATAAAACAAGGTGAAATATATGAACATCACTCTCTATATCAGTCATGACCCTCTTTATATTCTCTTTGCAGTCAATTTGAAATGACCTGATCCGTTTTTTTTAATAATAAATAATAAATATATAAAATAATAATAATAATAAATACACTACAACTAGTGGTCCCATACCCACTAGCCACCTAACCACAAGCACACCAAACAGCAGAAATAATAAACAATACCAATGAATATACAATAATAAACAACCAATATTCAATAATCGGCTTTAACTCATAATAAATAATCAAACTACATGAATCAAAGAACCAGCAATCCTAAACAATGTTCTAATGACTCAACTCTAGCAACCTAGCATAACCAGACAACCACCAAATGAGACACTAGAACATCCTCCTCTTCATTGCCTGGATTCCACGATCACACTTTGCTTTACCTGCACCACAAACACAAATTGCAATGCATGAGTATTTTATAAACACTCAGTAAGGCAATCCTCCCACACACTGGGCTATACACACAAGAAATAGAGACATCTCTAACCATCAACCAACAATCAATAACCAAACAACAACAAACTAGGGCTCTGCATCGACCGACACCAACACATGCATCGACCGACACCAACTGGGGTTTGCATCGACCGACGCATGGTCTAAATCGACCGATGCAAGGTTCACTTGCATCAACCGATACTCACATCGCATCGACCGACGCATGCTCAACATAGTACGAAATCCCTAATAGCATCGACCGACGCCTCCACATGGCATCGACCGATGCTCCTAGGTCAAACGCGCCGTCCTTGCAATGCATCGACCGACACACATGCCGAGCATCAATTTCCCCAAACCTTCTCGCCGGATCTTCGTTCCTACAAACGTCAAACTCGATCCCAAACCACAAGAAAGCCTCACAAAGCCTTAAATAACATTCTAACATGCCACACAACACATAATCAAGCAGATCAGAGAAATCTCCAGCTTAGATAAGCCATGGTCATGCACTTACCTTTTCCAAGACGATTATGAACCTTACACAAGAAGGAAAACGTTCTTAGGAAGCTCCTACAACGATCCCAGCTACAGATCTCTACAGGAACCGCCTCAAATCACCCAAAATCTTCAAGAACACTCAAGAACACTTTTCTCTCTTTCTTTTTTCTCAAAAGCGGCTAAACACGACTAATGAGACAAAACCTCGACTTAAGGGTTTTTTCCCTAACCCAAAACGCAGCGTTTTACTTAAGTTGAACTGCACAAACGGGACCTTGCATCGACCGATGCATCACCAGCATCGACTGATGCACATCTTAAACCGGGATTCCGGTTCGCGGATGTTACACAATTATATTCTTCAGAGACTAACCATGGCTGAGAGCATGTTCTGATCATAAGTCGCAAATGTCAATGTCCTCAACAAAAGCACCATCAGAATTTGATACCAGTAAGAGCCAGTAAAGGGAGGCTGTTCGATCAAGAGGTGAGTATGGAATTCTGTTGTTGTAGACTGACAAGATTAGAATCAAAGTACAGCTTTTTTCTTAAAGTTGAGATACAACTGTGATTGTCTGATTGTCTGGTTAAAAATCATATCTCGTTTGGTTATAACTTACATTTATAAAGTGAGGTATCAATTTGACGAAAACTTGGGTCCACTTAGAAAACATACAGTTCTCATATCGACTGGCTTATGTTTGCTCAAAAACAGCATATAGAGATCAGAAAACGTCCCTGTTTACATGCATCATAGATTCTTTAAAGGTTCTAGAGGTCAGCTTTTCATATACTTATTGTTCTATAGTGACGTGTAGTATGGATCCTGCTAGTATTGTATCATCTCTCCGTTTGATTCATTTGTTAGTGTTTTTTTTGTTTTCAAATTCCTGTTTTGCATCTAAATGATGAATAATCAGAGTTTTCTTGTTTTTAAATCATACTTTTAGTAATCTGTATTTTTTTGTTTTGCAAAATTGAAGTCTTTAGTATTTACTTTTCTCATATCTTTGTTGATTTTTGTTATGATTTCAGAGGCATTTCCTTCTCTCACTGCTTCTTAGCTTCTCGCATCTTCGCTTGTTGCATCTTCACCACTTCTTAGGTATGTAGAATTCCATTACAATTTATTTGAAACCATTTATCATGTCTAAATATGTGATTTGTAATATTTGATTTATTTCAGTTGTGGCTAATTCATACTAATTCATCTTTTATTTTATTTGGCAGGAATGGAAAACAGGTATCCTAAGCGCCTTATGGAAGTTGGAAATGAGCCACAAGTTGGCCAGATAAATAACTCATGTCGAACGTCTATTTTACACAAGATCAAGAGCGCATTACCAGAGGAGTATGAGATTGTGAAGGGTGATCCAGTTTTCTCACATATATTTGCATTGTATGAGAATGGTCTTGGGTACTCAGCTCGGTTGATACACAACATCATGTGTAGGCAGTTGGTGACAAAGAGAATACATGAGCTGTGGTTTTTGTTTGGTAAGAAGCCACTTAGATTTTCCATGCAAGAATTTCATGCAGTTACTGGGCTAAAGTACAATGACGATTTAATGGTGATTCAGAGAATTGGACAGACTATAATGGGTTTTGGAGTAAATAATTGAAGAGAGGTGGGATCATTACCATTCAAAGTTTTATGAAGACCCACCTTGAAGCAGCTCCCACGTGGGGAAAAAAAGAAGATGAGAAGATGAGAAGATGAGAAGAAAGCAGCTCCCAACATTGAAGCAGCTCCCAACATTCGGTTTGTGTATGTTTGTGTAATTGTTGGGTTGGTAATGGCTAAAGATGATAAGAAAGCTATACCACATTCATACATCAAGCTGGCAATGGATCTTGATAAGGTTAGGACTTATCCTTGGGGTCTTGTAGCTTTTGACTATTTAGTTAACTCTATCATGGAAGCAAGGAAAAAACTGAAGAATCCCATAAGTTACATCCTCAATGGTTTCTCATATGCTCTCCAAGTTCGTGTCATTGGAGAACTGTTGGGAGAGAAGATTGACAAGGAGATTACAGCTACTCGATGTTCTAATTGGAGAGGTGCTGCAAAAGTATCCTATGATGAACTCCTCCTCGTAGAAAAAAATCAATTGGAAAAAAGGTTAGTTGACTACTATTCATTTTTTATTTATCTCCCTTATCTTTGAATATATTGAATTTTTTAATAATTGATAAACGAATTGAATGTATGTTGATTTGTTTTTTTTTGGCAGGATGTAGTTTACCCATACATTTCCTCCACCAAAAACTATGATCTATTGGAGGCTGCAGAATTTATGAGTCACTAGATTAGTACTTGCGCTACGCTGCGGGTTTTTCCTATTCGTATTTTATAGTATGATAGTATATAATAGATGTGTCTTCAACATATGCTCAAATGGACAGTTCGGTTGAGTTATTATAAACCTTTACATTTACAATCATTTAGAATCTAGAACTACAACCGTGCAAGCGCTTTTGTATTTTATATTAGATTTTCTCTACTTACGTGGGAGAGATATCAATTTTCTCTACTTAATTAACTGCAGTTCGATTTTTCTTTAAATCAATTATTTTTAGCATTGTTTGAGTTTTCTTCTTGTACTTTAGTTTTTTCAACGTCTTAGATAGATAAGAAAAAACCTTGAAAAAATAGACTCATCTTCTTTCCTGAGAACTCCATCTACTCTTTCATCCTAAATAGATTCAAGTTTATTTTCAATGGGAAGAGGATCTCAACAACATTTTGTTATTTAGGATTGCTTCAACATCCATCAGTGTATTTTGTATTTTAGAGTCTGCTTGTTAGTGGTTTTGCCTTTAACCCAAGTACCGAATACAATTGACATAGTGCTGAAAACACTACAAACTCAGAAAGAAATTTTTTAGCATATATATCTGATGAAGCATCGCCTAAGATAAAATTACTCTCTGGGATATCGTACGTAGAATATTTTGGAGATTTATTTACCCTAACTAATTTAGTTTTGAATGCGTTTTGCAGTAGTCGTGCTCATGATTTATATTGAACAGCCATCCACAACAATGTCAAGAAATCCTCTTTGTGGTAATTCTTCACCTATAAACCTACAATAAATTCTAAAATGTTAGGATGTGTATGTATTCTAAAAGTTAAAAGTCTGTAATATGTTACCCGATAAATGAAAGATTATTTTATTGAATCAAAGATCATTTTTTTTTTTTTTTGAATTACATGTGAAACTGTGTTCAAAAGGAAAAATAACTTTTTACATTTCTTTTGGCAGCTAATAACAGAGTATTGCTTTTAAATGCTGAAAAAATTTAGGACTTTTTAATGCTGGAAAAAAAAACTTTAGGACGAGACAAAGTTTAGAGGTTGAGTCGTTAGACACGAGTTGCAAGCCAAGCTTGTAGGCCTTTCCCAAAGACCATTCTTTAAGAATCCTATATAGGAGAAGATTGAACATCTTAATCTTATTCATCTCAGAGCTTCATATACGTTATAATCAAAGTCGATTTGTTTTTTATTGGTCGTATATGTACCTGTTATTTTTACCTATAATATTTCATGAAAATTATTGTTTTGTTGCAGGATGATTTTAAAAGCTCAAATGAGGAGACTACGTCTAGAGCTATAATAAACTATGGATATGTTTATAAAACCTTAAAAATTACAAATCGATTCTACATGATTGAGAACCATCTCTGAGGATTTTACCTTGACAATATGCATTTGGCAGATCAAAGGCTTTTACATCTCCTCCGATAATGAGTTTCATAATCATTGTGCTACCATCTTAATTAAGACCCTGCAGGAATAAGCTGATTCTTCCACCTACCAAACAAAAATAAAACAACATTTCTACTCTACACCCGGTTAAATCTTAGTTTCATTAATGAATAATACCTAACAACAATTAAAAAAAGAGACATTGAGAACAGATACGAGCAAAGCTCTCAAAAGAGGTTTCTGTACTGAGGGTATCCTTGAACAGTCTCTTAGCCAGCCTTGCTCAGTTTTCCTATGCCTCAAAGCTAAAGCATTTCTAGAAGAACCGTCGACTCAGCTCAACAGCTTCTTAGCATTTTTAGTTTTTCCTCTCCTCATCTTCAAATAATATACATCCTTCATCGATCTCACTGTAATCATTCCGTGCGGCTTCTTGTTTGGATATCCCATGAGGCTGAATCTCAATGCGTACAATACCTTAGCGATCGCTGATCTTTATCTAGATTTCAAGTCATATTGCGCGGCTGCCAAAGACTTTGGCGGGGAGTGGCTTCTGTTTGGCCTAGGAGTCCTCATGAAACAAACATATTAATTAGTCTAGTATGCAGATTGCAGAAGATAGAGAAGATGAAACTGAAGAAGAGAGCCAATTGAGTGTATTTGTGTAGGTAACGGAGAAAACGTCAATATATACCGGTATTATAATAATGATCTTCCTCAATTCTGTTTTTTATTATTAGAGCAGTTATACCATCTTCTAAAACGTAAGAGAAGTCCAAAAGCTTAGGATTTTTTTTTTGTGCTTATAGGTGGCACATTCTTGCATGCTGATGTGGCACTCAAAAAAGGACAGTTGGTCATCTTTCATATTATAGATAATTAGATTCTAGTTATTTTTAAAATATATAAGTCATTCTACTCATTAACTCCAACATATTAGTCATTCTAGTTATTTTCCCTTAATTTTTTGTTTGATATCGAGTAGGCTTATAGAATATACGGAACCTAAAAGGCTTTGTGGGATATATGGTTGTTCAAGATTTTACAAAAATAAGTATGATATCAAATAGATTGAGTGAACATTTATGATTAAATTTATGGAATTGACATTCATCGACGCCAACAATTTTTAATTAACCATCATGAAATTTAAATTAAGAGGACAAGCATGTTTGTCGGCCTAGGTCGTAATTAGATATATCATCCCAAGTCCAAACCTATGATAATTAGAGAAAAGTACGATTATTCTGAAAAGTACGATTATTCTGCCACTTGTTCACTAAAAAAAGAAATGTCAAAATCTGAACCAAGCGGACAAATAACTCTCTCTCGTAACATAGTCCAAGAAGAAGCTAAGAGGTTGCTGCAGTCCGTATAGGCTAAGTTGTATCTAAACTTCCAGTTTTCTCTATTAAATCACAGTTTTTGGACGGTGTATGTACCTACGTACGTACCAGAGGGTTGGTGTGACACCCTGGTTTCAGAGACTTGCGCAGAGGTTTAAAAGAATTGATTTGGCAACCTATGTCACCAAAGTGCACTTATTTTTACGGTCAAGAGTCCTAAGAGAACTTCACAGTTAAGCGTGTTTATGCTGGAGTAGTCTTAGCTTGGGTGACCTTCCGGGAAGTGACTGTCGGAACTGTGCGAGTGAGGACAAAACACAGGAAAAGATCATGTGGTGATTTGTAGGGACGGTAACAAGTCTTTAAAAGCCTCCCGGACATAGCAAACCGGCCGTCGGATATGGGTGGGCTCACGGGCCTAGAGAGAGAACGTGAGGCCCATTAAGGAAGGTGGCCTCATGGACTGGGATTAGACATAGGACCCACTAAGAGGTGGCGGTCGGGACGTTACAGTTGGGGAGTGTTTGATGGTTTTGAAATTGCATAGTTTGTTTTTTTGAATTCGCTCTGAGTTTTGGAACACTGTACGTACCTGTTACCTAGTCTAAAATATCATGGAAATCAGAGGGTTGGGAGTGTTTGATGGAAGAAGAATGAAGTCCATACCTCTGTAGCTAGAGAAGACTAAAGAAAAACAACTTTTATTTTGTTTTCCAAGATTCAACATATAGAAGAAAGTAACATGAAATGTTTATATAAAAAAAAAGTGGGCATTGATAGCAAATTATAACAGCATGGAATTTGTAAATGCTATATATTAAGATGGTACTTGAAATTTGGCCATATACCGTGAAAGACTACCCAAAGATTCGTAACATTTTTGTTTGACAATGTTAGATTTTGGTTTACATACTTTGACCATATTTAAATAAGTCAAACTGTTTTTGAATACTTAAACGGAAATTACTTTATAAAATAGGACGACGTCGTTTTTGGTTCTTCTCGAAATGACGTCGTTTGGAAATTTTTAAAGGGTATTTAGATATTCCTAGGCTTTGAAGATAAGACATGATACCTACTCAGAGAGAGAGAGAAAAAAACGGCGATTTTAATGGATAGAAGAGGGTAGACGGAGTTTCTAAAGAGTTCATAATTAAGAAGCAAGCGAGATCTAAACCGATTCTATATCAAGACGCAGTTGGATACTCCATTTTCTTGAGAACATGAGGTAAGTTGATACAATTATGATTTTTACATAATCGGAGAAATGGGTGTGACATTAAATTTGTTACACATGAAATTTTTGGTTTGATTTTGAATACGCTTGTATATATGGAACATAAAAGGGTTTGCTGGATATATGTTTGTTCAAGATTTTACATAAATATGGTATCAAATATTGAGTGAACATTTACGATAATTTCAAGGAATCAAGAGGACAACCATGTTTGTCGGCCTAGTCCTTATATATATTATTTCAACTCCCAACCTATGACAATTTAAGATTTTCTTCGGTTATCTTATGTTCTTCTTTTATTACTTACTCAGAGAGACCACAATATTGGTATTGCAAGACGGCGCGTAAGTCATTGACAAGAGAAATGACAAGAGAATCAACGATGAGAAAAAAAGAGAAATGTCAAGATTCTGAAGATAAGGATAAGATTAGTGGGTTGCCTGATGAATTACTCTTGAAGATATTGCTGCTTCTCCCAACTAAAACTGCAGTTAGGACAAGTATTTTATCCAAGCGATGGGAGTTTCTTTGGATGTGGTTGCCTAAGCTTGAGTACGATTGCTCTGATTATTCTCCTGATGAGCAAGAGAGGTTTAATCGTTTTATAAATCTGAATTTGCCACTTCATAAGGCTCCGGTTATAGAAAGTTTGCGTCTCAAGTTCAATGGACCAGTTCAAACATTTGAGCCTCAAGCTATTGAACTATGGGTTGCATTTGCAGTTTCTCACTGTATCCGTGAGTTAAGTCTTGCCTTCAGGGTAATTCATTCAGATTATGTTATGAGGCATCCTGCTAGATTGCCTAGTAGTTTGTATATATGCAAATCGCTAGTGATCTTGAACCTGAATGACGATGTTCTCATCGATGTTCCTCGCATGGCATGTCTCCCCTTCTTGAAAACTTTGTTCCTTCGACGTGTGACTTACTCATATGAGAATTCTCTTACGAAACTCCTTTCCAGTTGCCCTGTTCTTGAAGATCTAGTGTTGGAACGAAGTGAATTTGACTATCTTGGAACATGGAAGGTAATTGTCCCCTCCTTACAGAGACTAACTATTGAGATATTAAGAACTAATGATTTTCGTGAGCTTGTGGTAAGAACTCCTTCTTTGAAGTATTTCAAAATTATTGATGACGGTGCTAGTGAGGATGATAATTACTCCTTTGATTCTAACACTATGCCCAACCTGGAGGAGGTTTATATTGATTCCGTAAACCTTGGTTTGGACAAGTTTGTTTCATCGATCACATATGTTAAGCGTCTTACATTATGCATAAGAGTCGATACCCAAGAGGTAATAAATATTTTCATATCGATATCATTTTAGACACTAAACCAGGTTTCCTTAATTTTGAATCATTTGCCGTCGTGTGCAGGCGTTATATCGTGCGGGTATTGCCTTCAATCATCTTAAACATCTGAAGTTGTGTCAATGTGATTCAAATTGGTCAAAGTTACTTGCCCGGTTACTCAACGACTCTCCTAATTTACAAGAGCTGGAGATCTATCAGCATGCTGTGAGTTTGTTCGTTTAAAGTCATTTTCATTTGGTTTAATTTACTTTTCAATTAATGTTTAAGCTAAGCTCTCATGTTTGATCTCAGGATCATGAAATGAGTCTTTTCAATCCATGGGTTAGCTGGGAGAATGAACTAAATTGTGTTCCTAAATGTTTGTTATCGACTCTTGAAACTTTCAAGTGGACAAAGATGATTGCGACGGAGAAAGCGAGTCATCTGTTGAAATATATCTTTAAATATGCGTCTCGCTTAAAGACTGCGACAGTCGTGCTTGAGAACGCTCCAGAGGCGACGGTCCAGGAGACTGCAATCACTTTTAGTTCAACAGCATGCCAATTCGTATGTGAATTTGAGTGAGGATTTTTATCAGTGCATGTTTTCGTTTATATGAACTTTGATGATCTTGCATAATGAATTTTATCTAAACAAAAATAAAGTTATTTGATCATGTTGTTTTTGTAGCTCTTACATGACTTTGAGCTCCTCCAGATTTTATACATCTGAATAAATGTGGCTTGTAATATCATTTTTTCATTGGCTATGACCAATTATTTCCCTCTAGATAATTGGTTTTTATTATTTGGTCATATATATTACGTCATCATTATATGTTTTTATTATTAAATATATAATCTCGTTCAGACATTCACGAAAAAAAAACAATATACTTATATGTAACATTTAAACTGAAAAAAAATTCATAGACAACTTTAAAAGTTTACTTAAAAAATGGTATACTTGTACTATTTTTATTATGGATTCTTTACATAACCACTACAAGTACGAACAGCTCACAACAGCTTCCACATTTTTTTTTTCTTTTTTTATTCAAAACCCAAAGTTTCTTATAAAACAATTTCCATAAATGTTGTCAAAAAAAAAAACAATTTCTATAATGAAATAATTAACTAAAGGACTAAAGAATTGTTGTCTGTCCCAAGCCCTAGATAGTAATTAGATATGTTAGAGCCCGGCCCTAGTGAAGCCTGTTCATCATTAACCCTAAGCTACAAATATTAGGTTTTCTTCTGTTTCGTTGCTTCTTTGTGGCTGTTCTTCCACAAGGTTGTGTTTATGTCAATGATAAAAGCATCTTGGTTAAAATCAACAAAAGATCTTGGAAAAATTGTGAAGAGATGGACGACAGGATCGGTCAGTTACCTGATGAACTGCTATTGAAGGTACTATTTTTTCTTCCAACAAGAACCGCTGTAAGCACGAGTATTTTGTCGAAGAGATGGGAGTTTCTTTGGATGTTTTTGCCTAAGCTTGAGTACGAGTATACCAATCTCTCACCCTCTGAAAAATTGAGTTTAAGGGCTTTTGTTAATTTAAATATGCCATTACATAGAGCTCCCGTCATAGAAACCTTTCGTCTCAACTTGACCAATAGCTTTGGATCAATTAAGTCTAAGGATATCAAAATGTGGGTTGTAATTGCAGTTTATCGCTGCGTCCGTGAGTTAAGTATCAACCTTCATTGTACTATGTGTCGTCCTGCTAAACTGCCGAGTAGTTTGTATACCTGCGAATCGCTAGTGGTCTTGTAACTGATAGAAGAAATATTCGTGGACGTTCCTCGTATAGCTTATCTTCCCTCTTTGAAAACTTTGCTCCTTCGTCGTGTGACTTACTTAAATGACAAGTCTCTTCAGCGACTTCTTTCCAGTTGCCCTGTTCTTGAGGATCTTGTTATGGAACGAGGTTTAATGGACTTTCCCGACTATCCAGAGGATTTAGTACCACTGAACGTAACCATGCCGTCCTTGCAGAGACTAGCCCTAAAGATAGCAAGAGATGTTGATTTGAATGAGCTTGTCATAAACACTCCTTCTTTGAAGTATTTCAAATTAATTACACACTATGATTGTGAAAGTGAAGTTGATCATAGCTACTCCTACGATTTTAAAGATATGCCTAAGTTAGAGGATGCTGATATCGAATCTAGATACCATGATACCAACAACTTCATTAGATCCATCACATCCCTCAAGCGGCTTTCGTTATGCATAAGATCATTCAACGGGGAAGAGGTAATTTGTTTACATCACATCAATAGTTCTCATTTTAGAACACCAATTTAATTAACCTGGCTATTCATTCACCTTTGTTTATTCGTTTTCCATCTTGTACAGGCTTTAAATTGTGACGGTATTGTCTTCAACCAGCTTAAGAATTTGAAGCTCTGTCCATGTGATACAAATTGGTCAAAGTTGCTTGCCCGGTTACTCGAGAAATCTCCTAATTTACGAGAGCTACAGATTGATCTGAATGATGTAAGTTTTTTTTCGATATAGTCCTTTTTTCTTTTGGTTTAATTTAGTGCAATTAATCTTTATTCCAAACACTCATGTTTGATCTCAGGATCATAAAGATAGTTGTGTGGATCCACCACTGGTTTCCTTGGAGAGTGAATTGAATCCTGTTCCTCAATGCATGAGGTCGAGTCTCGAAACTTTCAAGTGGAAAGGGATACATGGATCGCAGAAAGAGGTAGATGTGGTTAAATACATTTTAAGAAATGCTTGTTGCTTAAAGACTGCGGCAATCTTGTCTCAGTCTACTCCAGAGACAGAGGATAAACGTAAGGTGATGATCCAGGAGTTGTTACATTCTTTTCGAAGTTCAGCAACCTGCCAACTCGTGCTTTAGTGAAGATATCTAATTTAGGATTCTCACTTGCATTTATATGAACATTGAGGATCTTAAACAGCGGTTTTGTGGATCTGTTTTTGAAGTTTCTTCTTAATTTTTTAGATTTTCGAATTTAATAAAAACTCTTAGTTTTAAGAAAAGCCATTCTTGTGACCAAGGATGTAATACATTAAGAAAACCACATCACTTTGGTGATCTTAAACAGCGGTTTTGTGAATCGGTATGAAATTTCTTCTTAGTTTTTCAGATTTTCCAATTTAGTAAAAACTCTTGGTTTCGAGAAAGCCATTTTTGTGACCAAGGATGTAACACATCAAGAAAAACACATCACTTTGGTCTCTTACTTGCATTTTCACCCAAATAAAAGTTTGCTACGATAAAGTCTAAAATTTATTCTTCATGCGTAATCTCACATGACTATGAGAACTCTTAGTAGAAGTTGCATTAGAGGATTCTCACTCCCTCTTAAAAAATTAAAAATAAACAGAAAAGCTAAGAATCTAAGCCAAGTTGTTCCCATTGAGGAACTCTTTTGCTGAAGAACCTCCCAATAACTCTGGAATCGAGAATCTGAAGAGCTCCTCCAGATTTCACACATCTTGGAGTCTTATACTGATTCACTGAAGATCCTTGAGAGATACTAAAGTCCATTAACGAATCAAAAGTACCCAAACTCACCACTCTTATCTCCAATGGACCTATTGATTTGTCTTTGTTCCTGCATCTTCTGTACACGTAATCCAAACTATCCTCCACCTCAGAGCAACAATCCTCCATTATCTTCTCGTTTAGCTTTGGAGGGTCGTTATCGTGAAGTGACTTCAGCTCCCAGAAGAGCACGTAATGCCCTGGGATTGATGACGTGTCCGCATAGCTCGTGTACTCAGTGAGCAAGAAGCTTGAGGGTTTGGCTTGTGCCACTGCCTTCATTAAATCTTCTTCGCTAGTTTTGTCTGTGTCGATGCTTAAGACAACGTTTCTTCGCTCCACGAAACTGAAATGAGGCGCCTTGTTGTGGAAACCGGTCACCTTCAGAATATCTCCTACTTTGTATCTGTATAAACCTGTTTAGAAAAAAGAGCCCAAAGAACTCTTGTGTTACACGTTTCCCTCACTAGGTCAAAGAATCTAAATTGAACATATAAAAATCAAACTAAACTGAACTGATTCAAATTTCTTCAAACAGTTTACAGAACATAACATTTTTTTTTTGTATGGTAAACATGTTAATCGTGTCAATTTCAAGAGAGAACTGACCTGCGAACGTGGTGATGACGAGTTCATAGTATCGGCCGGTTTCAACATTAACAAGATCGACAATACGATCTTCGTCCTTAAGAGTACCATATGATCCAGAGTGAATCTCTTCATGTGATTTTTCATCGACGGGCAAGAACTCAAAGTAAGCCATGTTAGGAAGAAGTGTGTAGGAGACATCAGATGGCTTACACAGTGGATTAATGTTGATACCAAAGAAACACTCAGAGGAAGCATACATTACCGAAACCAAAGGCAAACCTCCGCTATAGAACTCGAGTGTCGGAATGTATTGAGCCATTGAGCCAGTTACAATCACCTCTATGTACTTGGTCTTAGGCCATATCCTTCTCAAGATTCCTTCCCATTACTTAGAAGAGCACAAAGCCTCAACCTCATCAGCCAATTCAGGATTTGGACCATTAAGGATGGACAAAACCGACTCTCGACATGTCGAGTCAGTGATCCAGCTTGTGACAGTACCTGTCCTGATGTCGNTGTACACGTAATCCAAACTATCCTCCACCTCAGAGCAACAATCCTCCATTATCTTCTCGTTTAGCTTTGGAGGGTCGTTATCGTGAAGTGACTTCAGCTCCCAGAAGAGCACGTAATGCCCTGGGATTGATGACGTGTCCGCATAGCTCGTGTACTCAGTGAGCAAGAAGCTTGAGGGTTTGGCTTGTGCCACTGCCTTCATTAAATCTTCTTCGCTAGTTTTGTCTGTGTCGATGCTTAAGACAACGTTTCTTCGCTCCACGAAACTGAAATGAGGCGCCTTGTTGTGGAAACCGGTCACCTTCAGAATATCTCCTACTTTGTATCTGTATAAACCTGTTTAGAAAAAAGAGCCCAAAGAACTCTTGTGTTACACGTTTCCCTCACTAGGTCAAAGAATCTAAATTGAACATATAAAAATCAAACTAAACTGAACTGATTCAAATTTCTTCAAACAGTTTACAGAACATAACATTTTTTTTTTGTATGGTAAACATGTTAATCGTGTCAATTTCAAGAGAGAACTGACCTGCGAACGTGGTGATGACGAGTTCATAGTATCGGCCGGTTTCAACATTAACAAGATCGACAATACGATCTTCGTCCTTAAGAGTACCATATGATCCAGAGTGAATCTCTTCATGTGATTTTTCATCGACGGGCAAGAACTCAAAGTAAGCCATGTTAGGAAGAAGTGTGTAGGAGACATCAGATGGCTTACACAGTGGATTAATGTTGATACCAAAGAAACACTCAGAGGAAGCATACATTACCGAAACCAAAGGCAAACCTCCGCTATAGAACTCGAGTGTCGGAATGTATTGAGCCATTGAGCCAGTTACAATCACCTCTATGTACTTGGTCTTAGGCCATATCCTTCTCAAGATTCCTTCCCATTACTTAGAAGAGCACAAAGCCTCAACCTCATCAGCCAATTCAGGATTTGGACCATTAAGGATGGACAAAACCGACTCTCGACATGTCGAGTCAGTGATCCAGCTTGTGACAGTACCTGTCCTGATGTCGGCACAGAGCTGAGTGAAATTATTCTCCAAGAACTTGACGGCTCGGAGAAAGGCAGAGGCGAAGATAGCACCGAGTCTTAGGACATGCGATCGCTGGACTAAGCCGCAGAGAAGCTGACAGTACATGCTTTGCTTGTTGTCTTCACAAAGAATGGTCTCGTTAGGACTGGTGATAACATTGTACTTGTTGAATGGTCTGTTCTTGAATTGTTGACTTTTGTAGTAACTTGTTAACACAGGACGAGCCTTTAGACCAGAAGGAGTCTTGATCTCTGGTTTTATGAACAGAAGATACATTCCCTTACCTTCATCTAGTCCATTCACATACCTAAAAAAACCCATATATAACACTGTTAATCTCATTCCCTTTTTAATTCTTCTTAATTGAGATGTGAATCAACAAGTTATTATTAGACTTACTTATTCATGACGGGGACAAGCATGTTGTAAAAAAACGTCTTCCTATCCAATTCTTCAGCCGTAGAAGGCATCAATTTCGGTTTGCCACCAGAAGTACCCGAGCTGCATCATATATTTAATTATTTATCCAAGAATTACTAAATGCAACCCCAATAATTCAAGAATATGCGAGTTTGATAATGTAACCTGATTTATTTCACTGTTTTCAAAAATATTTTAGATTTATATTTGTATACGAAATACAGTAGAACCTCTATAAATTAATACTCGGTAAATTAATAATCTATATAAATTAATAATTTTTTCAGGTCCCAAGATGAGACTAGTGTAACTTTGGACACAATTCTATAATATAATAAGATAATAATTTTTTTGAAAATCTTTTGGAAATATATGTCCATCAATAATATAAATTAATAATTATATAAAATTATCTAAATATATGTATATATATATATATATACACATCCATTTTTATTTGAGTTTATTTTTAATATTTTTCCTATATAAAAATCTTTGAGTGTTATATTCAAAACATGATAATTGTTATTTTCCTTGTAATTGATTTTATAAAAATATTAGTTATAGCGATTAAATCTTATTTTTTATTTTTTTCTAGCAAATTAGGAAAGTTTCTCTATAAATTAATAATTATTAATTTATTGAAAAATTAAAACCTCTATAAATTAATAGATTTCCATGGTCCCAACATTATTAATTTATAGAGGTTTTACTATATGATGTAAAAAATACAAATCAATATAGGTAATACCGTAATAGTTGTGTTACATTAATTGTTAACTTACATAATGCACAAAACTAATACTTCTTAAGTTTTGGTATTACATGCTAAAATTATAATAATTATTTATTGAACGTTTTAATAAAAACATATAGATCAAAAAAAACATAGGTTATTAGTTTAAACATCTCCTCAACAAAATATAGGTTATAAATGAGAATAAATGTTTTTAAAAGTTATTATTTTAAAACCATGTGGGGTAATACAAAAAAAAAGGAAGACAACTTCAAGAATTGATTTGGAGATGACAAAGTATAACATAGTTTTGTAGAGTTTTTTATATTTATATAGATCATTATATATTTTGATATACACAAAATGTGTTACCTAGTGAGGAGCTCAACGATAGGTTGAGAAGAGAGGATATCAGATGATTCTCCATCAGTGATTCGTTCGATGAAAGGCTTCATGTCCTCATAATTCACCACCGGGACTTTGTTCTTGAAGCTTTCTTGATTCTTATCAGATTCTCCATCAAGAAACGACTTGAGATTCTCGGTTCCACAGTTTCGAGAGAGTATTTGGTGGAGAACTTCTTGCTGGATTGTATCTGCATTTGTGGTTAGATCATCGAGAAGCTTTAGACCAGCCTCTGTATTAGTTGGATCGTAACTTGGAATCATTACTGTTGTTTGTTTGTTGAGTGAGAAAATCACTTCTTCTATGTTCTTGAGGGTTGGTTTTGGTTGTATTGTAGGACTAGAGGGGAGGCAAGGGGGGTTAAATAGTAAAGTGGTGGATAAGATTTTTATGAAATGGTGAAATAATTGCTACAAGAAAAAAAAATTGTATACTATTAACACAAAATTAGATTTTGACTGTTGTAATATAGAAAGCAAATATTTTGGCGTAGAAACTATTTGTTGACAGAAGAGTAGAAAATTTCTTATTTCCAAGTTCAAAATATATTCCATCTTCTAGTCAACTGTAAAAAACGGAAATAAAATCTCAAAGAATCGTAAATACATGATATATAATAGTTAAGTATAGTTTATTTGTAAAAGTCATCATCACACCAAAGATCGAGTCCTGCTTCTTATTAATGTAAGAATTTGGTTAATAGGTCAGCCAGTTGTGGTCCAATGGTTGATAAGAAAAACAAATTATAGACCTACGAAAAAATAAATCTCAAAAATCCTAAATACATACAAACAGTTATATTATTTTATAAACTACATTTGAAAAAAAAAATATTTATGCATTATTTGAAATTCTTAAATAGAAGTACTAGTCTTGTAAAATTAATATATTATATCTTCTTAATATAATTGGAAAATATCTGAACGTTTATGGTAATGTTTTTTTTTTACGGGCTGTGTCTACCATATCATTGTGGATCTCAGCTGGCTTTCTAAAAGAATGAGTGACAGACAAAATAAGATTTTTACTAATAGAGAAAAAAAATTTTAACTTATTGATAAATATAAAAATTGTTCAAAATAATTTATATGCCAATCTTATTATATAAGTCTTGATGTCAAAATTACTTATTAACAAGATCGTGACACGTGTCGATTGTATCATTTAGATGTTGACACATGTCAATTCTATAATTATTAAAACAATTTAAAATAAAAATGTAAAAATTCAAAACCTACCACAAAAAAGTTTTATATAAAAGTAAAATAGAGAAAAGAAAACCTAATTTTATTTAAAATCTTTTAAAGAAAAAATACCTTTGTAAACTTCCAAATGTAAAACAAAAGTATTGTGTTTAACAGTTTTAAAAATATTAAAAGACAATTATAAAAAAAATTGAATTGAATCAAAAAATAAAAATAAAGCTCGAATGGCGATGGCGATGGCAATGGTGATTACTGCTGTTTGAGGTTTTTGAATGGTGGGATTGGGTGTCGATGAGAGACAGAGGGAGGGTCTCTCGTGTTCTCCGCGGGGTGAGAGGTTTCGGGGGCAGATCGGAAGTCTGTCTCTCCTTTTGAATGGGATTACCCCTTTGTCTCGAGGTCCTGATTGTGCAAGAGGGATCTTGTTGCAGTCGGATCTATGGGATTGGATCGGATTTGATAGACAGGTCTCTGTGTGGGATGTTAGAGGGATTTGTTTCAGGGTTGTGGGGTTGTTCCCTGAATCGGATTTGGATTCGACGGTATTAACGGTAGGGATTTCGATTTCGATCGGGGTATTTAAGTCTAAGATCTAATGGTCATATCGAGTTGGGAGATTAAGTTTCCATATCTTCTGGTATGTGGGATCTGGGATTGATAGGGGATTAAAGAAGGTTTTGCAATTTGGGATTCTTTTGTTTGGCGTATCCCACCAAACAATTCCAAGAATTAGGGTTTCCGTATGGGTATATATGTTACGCATTGCATACGACTTGTTATACCATTGGTCTCTGTTCAGTGTGTTTCTCTATTTTTTTTGCTGTCATCGGCGGTGTGTGGTGGTTCGGGTTGTTCGACGAATTCTGATGTCTCAATCAAACTTCCTCAAGGGTAAGGCTCCTTTGGTGCGCACAGAGACTGTGAAGATCTCTAACTCAGTCTTGGCTCAAAGGATTCAGCAGTTCTCTCTCACCCTTATTGAGAGACTGATGAATCCTTCGGTTCAGAGAATGGATTCCTTGGTATCCACTTTGCCGAAGATTTGGAAGCTTGAGGACAATGTGGTGGGAGCAGATCTGGGCTAAGACACCTTTCAGTTCAATTTCTCAGAGGAGGCTGACCTGCAAGGAGTTTTACACAACGGTCCTTATCATTTTGATGGCTGGATGATCTCTTTGGTTAAATGGGAGCCAATCATATCATCAACTTATCCTTCTGCTATCAATTTCTGGGTGAAAGTTACTGGTATTCCGATGCACCTTTGGGAGGTTGCCACTTTGGAGGCAATTGGTAAGAAGATTGGACTTATTCGAAGCATTGATGAAGAATCGGGTAGTATATGTGTTACTGTTAATGGCTTTAATCCCCTGCTCTTTAAACTGGTAGTGCCATTTGATTCTGGGGATGAAGTTATAGTTAATCTTGAGTATGAAAAGTTGTTGGGATTTTGTGAGAATTGCTCTCGGCTCACTCATGATGTGAGGGTTTGTCCGGAGCTTAGTAAGTCAGATGGTGTTCAGGGTTTTGAGCAGCAACATGATAAGAGAGGGATTCAGCGACAGCAAGGTATGGTGAAACAAGGGGTGTTTCATAATGAGGGTGGATGGGAGAAACCTAGGAAGTTTGCCAAGAGGGCTCTAGATTTCCAATCACATGATGGTTCAGTTGGGGCTGGTAGTTCCGGTTCTTACTATCAGGGCAGACATGGAGCGGCATGTGATCAGAAACGTTCAGTTGGTGTGTCTCAGTTGGGCAATGTTGGTGGCAAGCGTGGACCTCTGGTTGCTACGGGTGAGCAAACGAGTCAGGTTCCTCCTTTTCATCTAAACAGGAAGGGGTCAGGGTCGATTTGGCCTAAGCCTTTATATAAGGTTAAGCAAGGGTCTAAGGAGAAGTCGGCTCAGGTGGTGGTTGGAGTGGGCAGGGCAGCTTCGGACATTGAGGAGACTCAGCTAGATACAACAATGGAGGGTTCTCCTCACCAGGCTGATATCAAGGGGTTAGTAGGTTCGGATTTTGAGGAAGCTAATGATGATCTTTTAGAGGATGGTAAATTCCCGGATGGTAGTCTCCCACAGGAGTGTGATGTTGTGAATGGGCAGGATACTGAACCTTTGAGGGGTTTAGGATCGGAGGTCTCTGATTCATCTGAGGTTAATGTGCAAGGTATCCTTTCCTCCTCTTTACCGATTGATTTGGGTGTAAGTGTTGTTAGTTCTGCTTTGCGCAAGGTTGATCTAGGATCAAAGGCTGGTGATTGTTCGAGACTTCATAGTTCTCGAGTCAAGAACATTTTAAAAAAACCGGTCTTGTCATTGGCTTCTCTCGGCAAGCGTTTGCTAGCTAAAGCTCTATCTAATCATGCAGGTGAGGGTCTCAAACTAAAAGGGATGGGCAAACAAGGGACTAAAGCCATGGATGGCAAACCTAATGGTGGCGGTCGACCAGTCAAGAAGGGGATGGTGGCTCTCCCAAAACCACCGGCTCAAACGTGAAGGTCATGAGTTGGAACTGTCAGGGTATTGGGGCAGACCGGACAGAGGAGTACTTGGGAGATTTGTGGAAGAAACACCGCCCAGATATTTTATTTTTATCAGAAACAAAAAAATGTTAATTCTTATTTACAAAAGTTTTAGAATAAATTTGGTTATGATAATTTGTATTCGGTTGATCCATGCGGTTCCCGTGGTGGGTTAGCTATTTTTTATATGAATGAAATAAAACTTTCTATTTTATTTGAAAGTAATCGGTTAATCGATGTTCAAGCCTTTGTGGGACAACAGACGGTATTTTTGACTTTTGTTTATGGGGATCCAGTTTCTCAACATAGACATAAGGTTTGGGACAAGTTAATTGATATTGGTTCGTATCGAATTGACCCATGGTTAATGATAGGCGATTTTAATGAACTTGTGGGGAATCATGAGAAAAGAGGTGGTGCTTTAAGACCAATATCCTCATTTGTAACCTTTAATTCTATGATCCGACATTGCGGAATGCTAGAGTTTTCCTGTTATAGTGAGCAGCTATCCTGGCGAGGTAATAGACGAAATAATCATATCGTCTGATGCCGCCTAGATTGTGCTTTAGCTAATAAGGATTGGCATTGTCTTTTCCCACATTCAAAGGTTGATTATTTAGAGATGATTGCCTCTTATCACTGTCCTATTTTGGCCTCCTGCTTTAAAACGGATTTTCGGCGGCAACATCAATTTCGGTTTGACAAAAATTGGCTAGGCAAGGATGGGTTATCTGGGGCGGTGGAGTTTGGGTGGAATCGTACAAAAAAATTTTGGATACCGGTATTTGTGGACAAGTTAAAGAATTGTCGTAATTCTATTTCTTGGTGGCGGAAGAACAATGTTTCTTTTGGGCCCACACTTATCTCCTCCTTGAAGGCAGCCTTACAGGAGGCAAAAATGGATGACTCGATTTCGCAGAAAGAGATCCATAGTATAGAGAGGAAACTGAAGGAGGCATACCGGGATGAGGAGGTTTATTGGCAACAGAAGAGTCGGAAGTTCTGGTTACGGGTTGGTGACAAAAATACTAAGTACTTTCACGCTTCTACGAAACAGCGGCGGGCTAGAAATAGGATCTCTGGCTTATTCAGTCCTGAGAATGTATGGACGGAATCAGACTCTGATATGGAGGATATTGCGACTAAATATTTTGCTGATCTTTTTAAGCGGTCTGATGTGAGGGGGATTTACCAGATGCTACAGGAAGTTCCCACTTTGATTTCAGATAGTATGAACAGGATTTTAATAAAGGAAATTACGGAAGCAGAGATTCGCAGGGCTTTGTTTGCGATGCACCCCGAGAAAACACCAGGACCTGATGGGATGACAGCCTTGTTTTTCCAGAGGTTCTGGGCAACCCTAAAAGAGGACTTGGTGGCTTTGATTAAAGAGTTTTTTCGTACGGATCANAGAGTCGGAAGTTCTGGTTACGGGTTGGTGACAAAAATACTAAGTACTTTCACGCTTCTACGAAACAGCGGCGGGCTAGAAATAGGATCTCTGGCTTATTCAGTCCTGAGAATGTATGGACGGAATCAGACTCTGATATGGAGGATATTGCGACTAAATATTTTGCTGATCTTTTTAAGCGGTCTGATGTGAGGGGGATTTACCAGATGCTACAGGAAGTTCCCACTTTGATTTCAGATAGTATGAACAGGATTTTAATAAAGGA
>NC_025695.1:17272819-17296524 GCF_000633955.1 Camelina sativa | reverse complement strand
GAGACTGATGAATCCTTCGGTTCAGAGAATGGATTCCTTGGTATCCACTTTGCCGAAGATTTGGAAGCTTGAGGACAATGTGGTGGGAGCAGATCTGGGCTAAGACACCTTTCAGTTCAATTTCTCAGAGGAGGCTGACCTGCAAGGAGTTTTACACAACGGTCCTTATCATTTTGATGGCTGGATGATCTCTTTGGTTAAATGGGAGCCAATCATATCATCAACTTATCCTTCTGCTATCAATTTCTGGGTGAAAGTTACTGGTATTCCGATGCACCTTTGGGAGGTTGCCACTTTGGAGGCAATTGGTAAGAAGATTGGACTTATTCGAAGCATTGATGAAGAATCGGGTAGTATATGTGTTACTGTTAATGGCTTTAATCCCCTGCTCTTTAAACTGGTAGTGCCATTTGATTCTGGGGATGAAGTTATAGTTACTCTTGAGTATGAAAAGTTGTTGGGATTTTGTGAGAATTGCTCTCGGCTCACTCATGATGTGAGGGTTTGTCCGGAGCTTAGTAAGTCAGATGGTGTTTAGGGTTTTGAGCAGCAACATGATAAGAGAGGGATTCAGCGACAGGAAGGTATGGTGAAACAAGGGGTGTTTCATAATGAGGGTGGATGGGAGAAACCTAGGAAGTTTGCCAAGAGGGCTCAAGGTTTCCAATCACATGATGGTTCAATTGGGGCTGGTAGTTCCGGTTCTTACTATCAGGGCAGACATCATGGATCGACATGTGATCAGAAACGTTCAGTTGGTGTATCTGAGTTGGGCAATGTTGGTGGCAAGTGTGGACCTCTGGTTGCTACGGGTGAGCAAACGAGTCAGGTTCCTCCTTTTCATCTAAACAAGAAGGGATCAGGGTCGATTTGGCCTAAGCCTTTATATAAGGTTAAGCAAGGGTCTAAGGAGAAGTCGGCTCAGGTGGTGGTTGGAGTGGGCAGGGCAGCTTCGGACATTGAGGAGACTCAGCTAGATACAACAATGGAGGGTTCTCCTCACCAGGCTGATATCAAGGGGTTAGTAGGTTCGGATTTTGAGCAAGCTAATGATGATCTTTTAGAGGATGGTAAATTCCCGGATGGTAGTCTCCCACAGGAGTGTGATGTTGTGAATGGGCAGGATACTGAACCTTTGAGGGGTTTAGGATCGGAGGTCTCTGATTCATCTGAGGTTAATGTGCAAGGTATCCTTTCCTCCTCTTTACCGATTGATTTGGGTGTAAGTGTTGTTAGTTCTGCTTTGCGCAAGGTTGATCTAGGATCAAAGGCTGGTGATTGTTCGAGACTTCATAGTTCTCGAGTCAAGAACATTTTAAAAAAACCGGTCTTGTCATTGGCTTCTCTCGGCAAGCGTTTGCTAGCTAAAGCTCTATCTAATCATGCAGGTGAGGGTCTCAAACTAAAAGGGATGGGCAAACAAGGGACTAAAGCCATGGATGGCAAACCTAATGGTGGCGGTCGACCAGTCAAGAAGGGGATGGTGGCTCTCCCAAAACCACCGGCTCAAACGTGAAGGTCATGAGTTGGAACTGTCAGGGTATTGGGGCAGACCGGACAGAGGAGTACTTGGGAGATTTGTGGAAGAAACACCGCCCAGATATTTTATTTTTATCAGAAACAAAAAAATGTTAATTCTTATTTACAAAAGTTTTAGAATAAATTTGGTTATGATAATTTGTATTCGGTTGATCCATGCGGTTCCCGTGGTGGGTTAGCTATTTTTTATATGAATGAAATAAAACTTTCTATTTTATTTGAAAGTAATCGGTTAATCGATGTTCAAGCCTTTGTGGGACAACAGACGGTATTTTTGACTTTTGTTTATGGGGATCCAGTTTCTCAACATAGACATAAGGTTTGGGACAAGTTAATTGATATTGGTTCGTATCGAATTGACCCATGGTTAATGATAGGCGATTTTAATGAACTTGTGGGGAATCATGAGAAAAGAGGTGGTGCTTTAAGACCAATATCCTCATTTGTAACCTTTAATTCTATGATCCGACATTGCGGAATGCTAGAGTTTTCCTGTTATAGTGAGCAGCTATCCTGGCGAGGTAATAGACGAAATAATCATATCGTCTGATGCCGCCTAGATTGTGCTTTAGCTAATAAGGATTGGCATTGTCTTTTCCCACATTCAAAGGTTGATTATTTAGAGATGATTGCCTCTTATCACTGTCCTATTTTGGCCTCCTGCTTTAAAACGGATTTTCGGCGGCAACATCAATTTCGGTTTGACAAAAATTGGCTAGGCAAGGATGGGTTATCTGGGGCGGTGGAGTTTGGGTGGAATCGTACAAAAAAATTTTGGATACCGGTATTTGTGGACAAGTTAAAGAATTGTCGTAATTCTATTTCTTGGTGGCGGAAGAACAATGTTTCTTTTGGGCCCACACTTATCTCCTCCTTGAAGGCAGCCTTACAGGAGGCAAAAATGGATGACTCGATTTCGCAGAAAGAGATCCATAGTATAGAGAGGAAACTGAAGGAGGCATACCGGGATGAGGAGGTTTATTGGCAACAGAAGAGTCGGAAGTTCTGGTTACGGGTTGGTGACAAAAATACTAAGTACTTTCACGCTTCTACGAAACAGCGGCGGGCTAGAAATAGGATCTCTGGCTTATTCAGTCCTGAGAATGTATGGACGGAATCAGACTCTGATATGGAGGATATTGCGACTAAATATTTTGCTGATCTTTTTAAGCGGTCTGATGTGAGGGGGATTTACCAGATGCTACAGGAAGTTCCCACTTTGATTTCAGATAGTATGAACAGGATTTTAATAAAGGAAATTACGGAAGCAGAGATTCGCAGGGCTTTGTTTGCGATGCACCCCGAGAAAACACCAGGACCTGATGGGATGACAGCCTTGTTTTTCCAGAGGTTCTGGGCATCCCTAAAAGAGGACTTGGTGGCTTTGATTAAAGAGTTTTTTCGTACGGATCACTTTGATCCGCGATTGAATGAAACAAATATTTGTCTCATTCCTAAAAACGAAAGGCCTCAACGGATGACAGAATTTAGACCGATCAGTCTTTGTAATGTGAGTTATAAGATTATCTCTAAAGTCCTCTGTTTTCGGTTGAAACGGCTCCTTCCGTCTCTTGTCTCAGACACCCAATCGGCATTTGTTTCTGGTCGTTTAATTACAGATACTATACTGGTTGCTCAAGAAATGTTTCATGGCTTAAATACAAATCCTCGACGTAAGACGGACTTTCTTGCCTTTAAGACGGATATGAGTAAAGCTTATGATCGCGTTGAATGGGACTTTTTAGAAGCTTTAATGGTTAAATTGGGGTTTGATAGGAAATGGATCTCCTGGATTATGTGGTGTGTATCCTCGGTTACATATCAGGTACTTATCAATGGACAGCCACGGGGTTCTATTAGGCCACAGAGGGGTTTACGTCAAGGAGATCCCTTATCTCCTTACTTGTTCATACTTTGCACAGAGGTTTTAATTGCTAATATTAAGAAGGCTGAATGAGAGGATAGGATCACCGATATTAAGTTGGCTCGGGATTGTCCGCCCATCTCACATCTGTTGTTTGCAGATGACAGTTTGTTTTTCTGTAAAGCAGAGGCGGCAGAATGCTCAAAGGATATGGAAATTATAGGAGATTATGGGAAAGCGTCAGGGCAAGAGGTAAATTTAGAAAAATCCTCTATTATGTTTGATAAGAAAGTTCCGTCTGATCGAAGGATTCAATTGAAATTTGTTATGGGTATCTCCAAAGAAGGTGGTATGGGTTCGTATCTAGGTATTCCCGAGAACCTCCAGGGTTCGAGAACTAAGGTTTTTAGTTATGTGAACGACCGTTTGGATGATCGAGTGAATGGTTGGTCGGCTAAGTATTTATCCAAAGGGGGGAAGGAAGTTATGATAAAATCGGTAGCGTTGGCTCTCCCAACTCATGTCATGTCTTGTTATAAATTAACGAAGGAGCTGACCTCTAAATTAATGAGTGCTATCTCAAACTTTTGGTGGAAGTCGAATGATAAGGCACGAGGCATGCATTGGTTAGCATGGGATAAGTTGTGCACGGATAAATGTGATGGTGGTTTGGGTTTCCGGTCTTTGGAACAATTCAACGATGCAATGTTGGCAAAGCAGTTTTGGCGGTTAATTCATTATCCGAATTCGCTGATGGCTCGGGTAATGCGAGGACGTTATTTTCGAAAACAACATCCTTTACAAGCCAAAAAGCCATACTCCCCCTCTTTTGCTTGGAGGAGTATTTTTTCAACTAAATGTTTGGTGGTACACTGATCACGTTGGGCGATAGGTTCAGGTTGTCAGANCGCTCTTCCTTTCCTTCTTTCACGCTTTCGAAGATTCCAAGGACATCTAATGTTCGGGCATATCGTCTTGCTCGTTCCTCGAGATCTTTACCTTCTGAAATTTTTTTTGTAAACTCTTATCGTCTGGTTTGGGCAACGAACCTTGGAGTTATTTTCTAGATTAATGTTTGGTTGACAAAAAAAAATTATAAAATTTAAACAGCTTTAAAATTTAGAAAATATAATTATAAGGAAATTATATATATATATATATATATCTTATTATATAAATCTTGATGTCAAAGTTACTCATTAACAAGATCGTGACACGTGTCAATTCTATCATTTAGATGTTGACACATGTCAATTCTACATGTATTAAAACAATTTAAAATAAAAATGTAAAAATTCAAAACCTACCATAAAAAAGATTTATATAAAAGTAAAATAGAGAAAAGAAAACCTAATTTTATTTAAAATCTTTTAAAGAAAAAAAACCTTTGTAAAATTCCAAATGTAAAACAAAAGTTTTGTTTTAACAGTTTTAAAAATATTATAAGGCAATTATAAGTAAATTATAAAATGTAAACAGCTTTAAAATTTAGAAACTATAATTAAAAGGAATTCATATATATATATATATATATATATCATAAAATTCGAAGTTATAATATTGTTTACTTATTTTAAGTTTAAGTTGCTAATTTTACAAGAAAAATGATTACTTTTTATATAAGATAAAAAAAATGATTGTGAAAATTATACAATTAATTACTATTTTTAAAAAAAATGTAAATACTCACCTTCACATAAAGAAAAAGAATGTTGAAGTAAAAAATAAAAAATAAAAATAGAGCATCTCATATTTTTTTCACCAATCAAATCATTTATTCAAAAAGACTGCTATTGTAATATATAAGATAGGAGTATGTAAGATTAACATATACGTTTTTGTAACTATAAAAATGTTAAAGTGAAGAGACATATAATAGATTATTTAATGTGTTCGTAAAGACAATTTATTGANCACTATACTAAATCAGGGAAATATACGGTTAAATCGGGTTATCGGTTAGCCCGGGAATTAATCAAGGAGGTAGAATATGGACCGTCGTGCACGACGCGTAGGGCACAAGCTTGGAAACTTGAGGTTCCTCCGAAGGTTCAACATTTCTTCTGGCAGATTGCTTCCGGTTCCCTCCCAGTAATGGAGCGGCTGGCACATCGGGGTGTCCGATGCGATACTCTATGTAAACGATGTGACTCGGAGGTGGAGACTATAAATCACGCTCTTTTTGAGTGTTCCCATTCACGTCGGATCTAGGATTTGTCCCCGATTGCCTCGAACCCTGGGGGGTTTCCCTATGGTTCAATATATTCAAATCTGGATTTTCTCTTTTGGCGGGCATTATCCCAGATGGATGTCCCGGATATATTTCTACGTTTACCATGGCTTTTATGGTCAATTTGGAAGGATAGAAATAAAAAAAAATTAAGGAATTGAAGCGGAACCAATTGAGGTTATTAATCAGGCGACCCATGACAAAGTGTTATGGGAAGAGGCCAGGTCCTTCTACTCAGCTGCACTAGATCCTTTGCCTGTGGAGGTTCGGGACCCTTCTCCCCGGTGTCAGGTTGATGGTTCTTGGAAGGTCTCGGACCCTTTTGTAGGATTGGGTTGGTTGTTTTGTGACAGGGAGGATATCACTATGTTAATGGGAGCACGAAGTCAACGACAGAGCCCTTCTCCCCTACATTCGGAGCTTCAGGCCTTGATTTGGGCGATGGAATCCCTGCTGGCGAGGGATGTCGATTGTCAACGTTTTGAGACGGATTGTACAGAATTAGTGGCGATGGTACAGTCTCCTGATGAGTGGCCCGCTTTCTCCAACCTGTTGGATGATTTTTGCTTGCTCCGCTCTTCCTTTCCTTCTTTCACGCTTTCGAAGATTCCAAGGACATCTAATGTTCGGGCATATCGTCTTGCTCGTTCCTCGAGATCTTTACCTTCTGAAATTTTTTTTGTAAACTCTTATCGTCTGGTTTGGGCAACGAACCTTGGAGTTATTTTCTAGATTAATGTTTGGTTGACAAAAAAAAATTATAAAATTTAAACAGCTTTAAAATTTAGAAAATATAATTATAAGGAAATTATATATATATATATATATATCTTATTATATAAATCTTGATGTCAAAGTTACTCATTAACAAGATCGTGACACGTGTCAATTCTATCATTTAGATGTTGACACATGTCAATTCTACATGTATTAAAACAATTTAAAATAAAAATGTAAAAATTCAAAACCTACCATAAAAAAGATTTATATAAAAGTAAAATAGAGAAAAGAAAACCTAATTTTATTTAAAATCTTTTAAAGAAAAAAAACCTTTGTAAAATTCCAAATGTAAAACAAAAGTTTTGTTTTAACAGTTTTAAAAATATTATAAGGCAATTATAAGTAAATTATAAAATGTAAACAGCTTTAAAATTTAGAAACTATAATTAAAAGGAATTCATATATATATATATATATATATATCATAAAATTCGAAGTTATAATATTGTTTACTTATTTTAAGTTTAAGTTGCTAATTTTACAAGAAAAATGATTACTTTTTATATAAGATAAAAAAAATGATTGTGAAAATTATACAATTAATTACTATTTTTAAAAAAAATGTAAATACTCACCTTCACATAAAGAAAAAGAATGTTGAAGTAAAAAATAAAAAATAAAAATAGAGCATCTCATATTTTTTTCACCAATCAAATCATTTATTCAAAAAGACTGCTATTGTAATATATAAGATAGGAGTATGTAAGATTAACATATACGTTTTTGTAACTATAAAAATGTTAAAGTGAAGAGACATATAATAGATTATTTAATGTGTTCGTAAAGACAATTTATTGATAGTAGTAAAGACTAAAAAGTATATTTTAACAGTAAAATATATTTGTGTGTACAAATACACTTTTAGTAGTAATGTAGATAATAGATTTGTAAATTAGCAAAAAAAAACAAAAAAAAATTTTTTGTTAAATTTAATTTAATTTTAATAACTTTGAACTCATCTACAACTTTTTTTGTTNGAGACTATAAATCACGCTCTTTTTGAGTGTTCCCATTCACGTCGGATCTAGGATTTGTCCCCGATTGCCTCGAACCCTGGGGGGTTTCCCTATGGTTCAATATATTCAAATCTGGATTTTCTCTTTTGGCGGGCATTATCCCAGATGGATGTCCCGGATATATTTCTACGTTTACCATGGCTTTTATGGTCAATTTGGAAGGATAGAAATAAAAAAAAATTAAGGAATTGAAGCGGAACCAATTGAGGTTATTAATCAGGCGACCCATGACAAAGTGTTATGGGAAGAGGCCAGGTCCTTCTACTCAGCTGCACTAGATCCTTTGCCTGTGGAGGTTCGGGACCCTTCTCCCCGGTGTCAGGTTGATGGTTCTTGGAAGGTCTCGGACCCTTTTGTAGGATTGGGTTGGTTGTTTTGTGACAGGGAGGATATCACTATGTTAATGGGAGCACGAAGTCAACGACAGAGCCCTTCTCCCCTACATTCGGAGCTTCAGGCCTTGATTTGGGCGATGGAATCCCTGCTGGCGAGGGATGTCGATTGTCAACGTTTTGAGACGGATTGTACAGAATTAGTGGCGATGGTACAGTCTCCTGATGAGTGGCCCGCTTTCTCCAACCTGTTGGATGATTTTTGCTTGCTCCGCTCTTCCTTTCCTTCTTTCACGCTTTCGAAGATTCCAAGGACATCTAATGTTCGGGCATATCGTCTTGCTCGTTCCTCGAGATCTTTACCTTCTGAAATTTTTTTTGTAAACTCTTATCGTCTGGTTTGGGCAACGAACCTTGGAGTTATTTTCTAGATTAATGTTTGGTTGACAAAAAAAAATTATAAAATTTAAACAGCTTTAAAATTTAGAAAATATAATTATAAGGAAATTATATATATATATATATATATCTTATTATATAAATCTTGATGTCAAAGTTACTCATTAACAAGATCGTGACACGTGTCAATTCTATCATTTAGATGTTGACACATGTCAATTCTACATGTATTAAAACAATTTAAAATAAAAATGTAAAAATTCAAAACCTACCATAAAAAAGATTTATATAAAAGTAAAATAGAGAAAAGAAAACCTAATTTTATTTAAAATCTTTTAAAGAAAAAAAACCTTTGTAAAATTCCAAATGTAAAACAAAAGTTTTGTTTTAACAGTTTTAAAAATATTATAAGGCAATTATAAGTAAATTATAAAATGTAAACAGCTTTAAAATTTAGAAACTATAATTAAAAGGAATTCATATATATATATATATATATATATCATAAAATTCGAAGTTATAATATTGTTTACTTATTTTAAGTTTAAGTTGCTAATTTTACAAGAAAAATGATTACTTTTTATATAAGATAAAAAAAATGATTGTGAAAATTATACAATTAATTACTATTTTTAAAAAAAATGTAAATACTCACCTTCACATAAAGAAAAAGAATGTTGAAGTAAAAAATAAAAAATAAAAATAGAGCATCTCATATTTTTTTCACCAATCAAATCATTTATTCAAAAAGACTGCTATTGTAATATATAAGATAGGAGTATGTAAGATTAACATATACGTTTTTGTAACTATAAAAATGTTAAAGTGAAGAGACATATAATAGATTATTTAATGTGTTCGTAAAGACAATTTATTGATAGTAGTAAAGACTAAAAAGTATATTTTAACAGTAAAATATATTTGTGTGTACAAATACACTTTTAGTAGTAATGTAGATAATAGATTTGTAAATTAGCAAAAAAAAACAAAAAAAAATTTTTTGTTAAATTTAATTTAATTTTAATAACTTTGAACTCATCTACAACTTTTTTTGTTACTAAAAGTGTATCTATTTACTTTTTTTTTCAACCAAACAATAAATTAAAAACAAATTCCTCGGTTAGTTCCCAAGCCGGAGGGAAGGGATTTACAAAAGAAATTTCAGAGATAAAAGAAAACGAAGCACGGGTAAGACAATCAACCTTCGTATTTGACGCACGCAGGATCCAAGAGATGGAGAATAGTGGAAAGGACTCTTCCCAGGCTAATTTATCGTCCAAAGTCTGAGCAATTATATCATTCATCTCGATCTCTAAACCTTAAAAAACNGCACTAGATCCTTTGCCTGTGGAGGTTCGGGACCCTTCTCCCCGGTGTCAGGTTGATGGTTCTTGGAAGGTCTCGGACCCTTTTGTAGGATTGGGTTGGTTGTTTTGTGACAGGGAGGATATCACTATGTTAATGGGAGCACGAAGTCAACGACAGAGCCCTTCTCCCCTACATTCGGAGCTTCAGGCCTTGATTTGGGCGATGGAATCCCTGCTGGCGAGGGATGTCGATTGTCAACGTTTTGAGACGGATTGTACAGAATTAGTGGCGATGGTACAGTCTCCTGATGAGTGGCCCGCTTTCTCCAACCTGTTGGATGATTTTTGCTTGCTCCGCTCTTCCTTTCCTTCTTTCACGCTTTCGAAGATTCCAAGGACATCTAATGTTCGGGCATATCGTCTTGCTCGTTCCTCGAGATCTTTACCTTCTGAAATTTTTTTTGTAAACTCTTATCGTCTGGTTTGGGCAACGAACCTTGGAGTTATTTTCTAGATTAATGTTTGGTTGACAAAAAAAAATTATAAAATTTAAACAGCTTTAAAATTTAGAAAATATAATTATAAGGAAATTATATATATATATATATATATCTTATTATATAAATCTTGATGTCAAAGTTACTCATTAACAAGATCGTGACACGTGTCAATTCTATCATTTAGATGTTGACACATGTCAATTCTACATGTATTAAAACAATTTAAAATAAAAATGTAAAAATTCAAAACCTACCATAAAAAAGATTTATATAAAAGTAAAATAGAGAAAAGAAAACCTAATTTTATTTAAAATCTTTTAAAGAAAAAAAACCTTTGTAAAATTCCAAATGTAAAACAAAAGTTTTGTTTTAACAGTTTTAAAAATATTATAAGGCAATTATAAGTAAATTATAAAATGTAAACAGCTTTAAAATTTAGAAACTATAATTAAAAGGAATTCATATATATATATATATATATATATCATAAAATTCGAAGTTATAATATTGTTTACTTATTTTAAGTTTAAGTTGCTAATTTTACAAGAAAAATGATTACTTTTTATATAAGATAAAAAAAATGATTGTGAAAATTATACAATTAATTACTATTTTTAAAAAAAATGTAAATACTCACCTTCACATAAAGAAAAAGAATGTTGAAGTAAAAAATAAAAAATAAAAATAGAGCATCTCATATTTTTTTCACCAATCAAATCATTTATTCAAAAAGACTGCTATTGTAATATATAAGATAGGAGTATGTAAGATTAACATATACGTTTTTGTAACTATAAAAATGTTAAAGTGAAGAGACATATAATAGATTATTTAATGTGTTCGTAAAGACAATTTATTGATAGTAGTAAAGACTAAAAAGTATATTTTAACAGTAAAATATATTTGTGTGTACAAATACACTTTTAGTAGTAATGTAGATAATAGATTTGTAAATTAGCAAAAAAAAACAAAAAAAAATTTTTTGTTAAATTTAATTTAATTTTAATAACTTTGAACTCATCTACAACTTTTTTTGTTACTAAAAGTGTATCTATTTACTTTTTTTTTCAACCAAACAATAAATTAAAAACAAATTCCTCGGTTAGTTCCCAAGCCGGAGGGAAGGGATTTACAAAAGAAATTTCAGAGATAAAAGAAAACGAAGCACGGGTAAGACAATCAACCTTCGTATTTGACGCACGCAGGATCCAAGAGATGGAGAATAGTGGAAAGGACTCTTCCCAGGCTAATTTATCGTCCAAAGTCTGAGCAATTATATCATTCATCTCGATCTCTAAACCTTAAAAAACTTTTTTATTTATGGCCTTCCAGATTGCCCATAAAATCCATGGTAATTGAAGAAATTGATCGGGATCACGTTGTTGAGAGACATCCCTACAAAAAACAAAATCCAAATACGAATACACCAACTTATATGGAAAACCCTCTGACAAGATCGGAGTACACCGACACGACAACATCGCCAAGGCCCAAGGCTTCCCTCCTAGCCTCAAATGAAGATGACAGCGTTCAATGAGTACCAAACTGTGAGCCGTTTTGAAAATCTAACATAAAATACCTGCTATTTTTTATTTATGAGTTATACGAAAAGAGAGACAGTGTGCCGTCTCTCTTTTTGCCTTTTCCAGTCAAGTGATTACTTATTATTAGACCAGGTCTATTACTCTAATAAGTTTTTGATAAATTTCTAAAAATTTTCCAAAACACCAATTTAACCATATTAATTTTCACATAATTGTCCAGATTCAATCACCACAACACTAGTAGTAGACTCATCATCACAAGAAATCACCAATAAAACTTAGTTATTCAAATTTCAAAAGAGTCAGAGATAACAACTAATAAATCACAACTTCAGAGCCTTGGTTAAATCACAATTTTCAGAGCCTTAGAGTAGTCTTGGATTTATATAATGAAGCATAACTCCACAAGGGAGTAAGAGACTTTAACTCAACTATTTCTTTGCATAAATTAAAATTTTGGATAGGAAATAATTTAAGGAGATTGGTTGAATATCTACATGGTTATTGGGTGGGCACGTGCCCCACCCTAAGGTTTAAAAATTGTCTAATGGACTACAGTATAATTTGTTCTCCTAGTTCATTTGGTATTAGTGTGCCCCATGCACCATTGGTAAACGAGTTCGATTCTCCTCTGAACCTTTCGGTTGTATTCGTTTTTTTTTCTTCCTTTTTCCATAGCCAAAGTTCCCTTATTAAGTGCTCTACCATATGTTTTTAATTATTCTTTATGATTGGTTCAATAGTGTTTCAGTCTTATTTATTTTCTTACTTCTTTATACTTTTTAACAATATTTAAATCTTCTTTCCTACTACTAACTATAATTATATTTACATTAAAAAGTATTTGAAAAATTAGTATACAATATTGTCAAATTTTTGTAGTTTATCTATATATTTAGAGGATAATCTTGTGTGAATAATATATGTTTAAATATAATTTTTATTTTAACTATATCTAATATGCAATTATATATACATTTAGAAATCATATAAAAATAAAATTTAAATTACTAAAAATGGAAAATTATATTTAATATTTTTGTTATGTAATTTTAATATTAATAATAATGAATTATTTGTGCCCATACTAATATTTGTGCCCATACTAAAATTCATTAATATTCAAGCAGTAGAATGATAGAGTTCAAAACATGAGAGCCTTTATCAAGCTGAGCTAAAAGTAAAGCCTCTAACCTTAGGTATTTGTTATGGTGTTTAAATGGAAGTACTTTATGACATAGTATGTCTCCATTAATAATCTTGGGAACTTAGCTGCAAAGAACTGGTCTAACCCTTCAAGATTGCAAGGTCAGTGTCATGGTAAGTCTTATCTCAGATTCCCAAAACATTGGATGGAGCAGATTCTGATGCACTAAGCCTCTCAGTGATCATTTTGTTTAATGATTTAGAAAACAAATCCAATTTCTGATGTGTCACTTGCAGGCCTAGTGCATCAGAAGCTCTGCTCCATCATAGGTTAAACCAAAAAATCTTCCCTTATAGGTTCAACAAAAAAATATTCCCTCGCATTTAGACATTTATGAATTTAGTTAGTAGTTTCATTATCAACCTAGACCACAATGTTGCTCTGCTCTTAGATTAATTTTGATTTCGAAAGTTATTCAACTTATATATATATATATATATATATATATATATATCTATTAATCAAAAAAAATTACTTAAGTGACTGAGGAGATGACTCATGAGATAGATGCTAGTTGGTCCCATATTTGAAAGCTTTGCAATCAAAGTATTTGCTTACTTATAATTTGGACACTTCAGATTTCAAGTTTCAATAAACTATAAATATGCAAGCCCATTAGGTATATTCATACATCACATCACAAATAGCCCAAAAAATATTAGTCGTAAAATTAAAAGTATAACATCAGAACAAAAATATTATAAACTAAGCATAAAATTTGAAATTTAACTTAATCTCATTAACTATTGCACTACATGTGGCATAAGGTCCACAACTTCTCACAAGACATTTCCATCCAATGGTATCTCTAAATAACCTTAGCTGGTTTGCTTTTTTCTTTACTTTGTCCATGAAAAAGATGATCAAATCTTCTAGATCACATATCCAAGCCTCAAATCAGAGCTAATTAAGTGAAGTACTCTCAAAATCATAACCATGGAAACATATGACTCTTGCATATTTGTATGATGCATTGTGAAAATTTTGTTCAAAATCTTGGACCTCAGATTGGGATATTACAAAGACGTTTTACATCCACTGCTTTTCATGATTGAGAAAAACCCTCAAATACAGATGACTTTTTCATTTGCAATATTTTTATTCATTATAAAGATCTATTAATTTTTAGATCTTTTGTTTTCAAGTCTGGAACACCAAACATATATTCAGAAAAATATATATATATATATATCAAAATAATAGTTATAATAGTAATTATATTTAATCTAAAATTTTAATTTTACATTTACCGTAGGTCTTTTAGTTTATATATGTGGTAATAAAAATAACAAATTATATATGTTAAATGATATTGGGTTGTAGCCTAATAATAATATGAAGAATTCGAACAAGTTAAAGGAAAAAAAAATAAAAGAAGACATAAATAGTAATGGTGTTGACCGTAGATTAGTAGATTCAAATTTAATTGCTTTATACAAATGACATATAATTAAAATATCCTATAACTATAACATGGATCCATCCACCAGTATTGATAACAATCACAAAAAATGCATCTAATCTAAACATATGAAAATTACTTTTATGCATATGAATTTTTGGACTTTTTTCAGAACCTGAAGTTTGCTGCTTAATAGTAGATTACTCAAAATTTTGAACAAATTTTTTATTAGTACGCATTTGTTGAGTAGTAATCACTCATTTCTCATTCAACTGAATTTCACTCTTTAATCACTGCGCACTGTACATTAGAACTTCAATCATGTAGTGAGTCAAGCAACTTCTATATGGGTCTAGGATTCTATTACTGTTGCTAAAAGCTTATTCATATGCAACAGAAGACACTTGCATAGCAAATACATCCTTTGCTATTGAGGCTAGAATAGGATACTTAGGACTGTTAATCCTCCACCATCCCAAGACATCAAACTGCATCCCTAGCTGGTTAGCCTTTGAAATTTCTACTTTCTCCTTCAAATATATTTCCAACTCTGTACTTACATCTTGAAAAACGATCTCATTAACCAACTCATTGTACATAGTGTCCATCCTTTGATATTCAATATCACTGTCAAAATCCATTTTGTGGTTCATATCACCCTGAGACTCTTGTCTACTCTGAGATGATGTTGCAGTTTATGGTTGAGAGCTTGATCCAATCGCATTAGCATTACACTCGTCAAACAGCTTTCCTAGAACATCAGTAACTGCTTTATTAAGCTCCTTAGACTCGTCACTGTCTTTACCATACAGCATATCAAAACAAAGACTTGCAAACTTCATTTTGTTCCTTGGATCAAACACACTAACTATGATCAACATCTTATTTAGCTTCTTTGATCTATCCCAGTACTTATTGAACTTATCTCTCATTGCCTCTGCCTTTAACCTAAGCTTATGATCAGAATTAGTGCTCAATGCTAATAGATTCCTTTCTATTGTTACAATTTCATTGTAACACTTGTAGGAGCTAACAGTAGATGATGCTGAAACCACTAAGGTAGAGTTATAAAAGATTACTAAAAACGTTATTAACCTTTCAATTCCATCCCAATTATCTTTACTTGGCGGTCCAATCCTCTTTTTCTCTTCAACGGTTTAAAGAAAATAATCATTATACAGCTTATCTTCAGCCTTCATTCTATCAAAAGCCAACCTGAACTTCAATGCTCTTGTTAACATCAGAAAAGTGGAGTTCCATCTTGTTTTGCAGTCCAATGATAAATTGCCTCTTGTCATCTTTCTTGACTCAACTTTCTGTTCAAATGCTTAAGTCTTTTACTAGAAGCTCTAACATACTGAACACCATTCTGAATAGCCTCCACATTATCATTAAGCTCATATAAACCATCTCTCGCAATTAAATTAATAATGTGAGCACAACAACGCAAATGCAGAAACTTACCACCTAACACCATTGCATCATTTGCTACTAAGCTGAATGATTCCTTAAACTTCTTCATAGCATTAGTGTTGGTTGTGGCATTGTCAACAGTGATTGTGAAGATCTTCTTTATCCCCCATTCAGCCAAACAATCAAGAAGAACAGAACTTATGGTTGACCATGTATGATCAGAGACATGCTTGAATCCAATTATCATCTTGCGTAGGCGCCAACTTGCATCAATAAAATGTGTTGTGATGACCATGTAGCTAGCTCCAGTCGTAGCTGCAACCCAAATATCTGTTGTCAGAGAGACCCTTTGCTTATTAGCACCAATAGCCTCCATCATGTCTGCTTTCTTCTTCACGTAAGCCTCCACAATATCTCTTGTTGCAGTTCTCCGGGAGTGAGGTTTGTAGAGTTTAACCTTATTGCAAAAGTTTTTCCAAGCCAAACTTTCAATAAATGAAAGTGGCAATTCACCGAGAACCAACATCTGATTAGAAGCTTCTCTAAACATATCCTTAGTAACTCTGGCCAACTACAAACTACCGTTATCATCACTAGGATTGAGAACATTTTGAGTCTGACTTCTGCTTTCCTTCCATGCCTTGTACTACTTGCAGATAAGGAGATGATCCTTCAAACAAGAAGTTCCATTTTGAGTCGCACAGCCCATATTGACAGTATAATAATGACAGCAGCATCTATCTTTTTCCCCGTGGATTCTTGTGAAATGATCCCATACCCATGACCTTTGTATTACCCTAGCTGCCTTCTTCTTCTTTGTCTTAACCTTAGGAACTGAACCATCTGCATCTGCTTGTTTTTTCCTTTTTGACCCAGTTTCATGACTGATTGTGTGACCAGCTTCATGAGACTCTACTACTTCTCCATCCTTTTCATTTTCATCATTTCCGGGTTGATATGAGCAAGAATCCATCTTTAATAATCCATTTGCAGAAAAGAGACAACTAATTAGACAACACACTAGACAGCACACATTAGATAACAAAATTAGACACATTAGACAACACACTAGACAACACACACTAGACAACACACTAGACACATTAGACAAACGCAGCTTAGACAGTTAGACAACACACAACAATCCATAATGGATTATCCATTTTCAGAGAAAAACGGAGCTTAGACAGTTAGACACATTAGACAACATTAGACAACACACTAGACAACACACTATACAACACATTAGACACATTAGAAAAACGGAGCTTAGACAGTTAGGCACAATTGCAGAGACAAACGAACCTTAGACAACAAAACTGAGAAAGAATAGAGAAAGAACAGTTTCATAAATCATCATCAACATTCAACAACCTAAGATCAAATATTCTGTCTCTAGGTTTCATAAATCATCATAGACATTCAACAACCTAAGATCAAACGAAGCTCAAAGAGAGAAAGAGAAACAGAGAAACCATAAACAGAGCTCATCTTAAGTCTTAAGACTCTTAACATTGAAACTTATTAAATGAAGCACAAAGAGAGAAAGAGAAACCATAAACAGAGCTCATCTTAAGTCTTAAGACTCTTAACATTGAAATTTATTAAACGAAGCACAAAGAGAGAAAGAGAAACCATAAACAGATCTCATCTTAAGTTCTTAACATTAGACGGCCTAGATTCTGGGAAGAACATACATACCTGCGATTGATTCCTTGTTGCGGCTGACAAAGGATAAGGTAGGTCTCCTTGGGTTTCCAGTTTAACAATTGGGCATTTGGGGGTTTATAAAGCAAATAAAAGTAGGAAACTAGGGTTGAGAGTTGAGACCAGCTTTGAGTCGGCAAAAGTTGTGTCGAGAGGTGAGAGTCGAGACAAAATAGGTTTGGGAGAGGAAGGACAGTCACAGTCTCACAGAGGTGTTGGGGAGAAGAAGGACAGTCGACTCGAGACAAAACATGTTTTGTATCCTTATGTGTGTTTCGGTTTAACGGATAACCGATCGGATTTCGGTTTAAAACTGAAAACCGAATCATAATCAACATAGAATCTGATCGGTTTTAACAGTGAATCCGAAACCGATCCAAATCGGTTTTTTCGGATTGGTTCGGATCGGTTTCTTCGGTTTTGAATTATTTGCCCAGGGCTAATTAGTAGTGTGACTGGAACAAAAGAGGCTCATAAGCAATACGACATCGTCTGTTTCTTATTTTACTTTTATCAATACGATGTCGGTTTACGAAAGGGTTTATTCCTTGTTTACAACGTAAGGTTTTTTTATCTTTTATTCTTCTTTTCGATCACTCCTTTTAGGTTTCGTTATGTTGGTGTTGTAAGGAATGGAATCCTTGGTTGTGCTTTTCGATTAATCCAGGTTCGTATTGCTTACCTAGTTTGATATCCTTGTCGATATCTTCTCGGCTCTGCGTCTCAGTTCCAATTTGTCAGATTTTATTTGAATTGAGTTTTCTCCCCTGATTGTCTATGTGTTGATGATGCAGGAACATTTGTTGGGTGAGTCGAGGATGATGATTTCGGATTGCCACAAACGTCTCGAGGCTGCATTAGCTGACCTCAAGTCCACTTTGGTAAATACACTTTCCATTCTGTATTGCTTTCTAAGTGTCGTTCTACTTCTACCTTTAATATTAGTCCATAAGAAAACGTAGAGCATTTCATTCTCGCAAACTTCAGCCTTTATATAAGAAAAATAACGAATAAGCACGCAGAGATAGTGGAACCATGAAAACTGCTACTCTGTATTGTTTTATCTCTTAATAAAAAAAAACTGAATTTTGCTGGCAGAATTGGAAGAGATGGATGAGCAAGAAGGTCAAGAGATTGAATATGCAAAGAATACAGTCGCTGACGTCCAATTGTCGTTTCACATCGAAGAATGATGCCTGATTTTAGCATTGGCCGTTGCTCTTCTTAAAAAGCTTGTGGACGAGTGGAAGGATCATTCCCTCAAACTAACATCATCACCGAGAGATACTCTCACTCTCACTCAAACTATGAAGAAGAGCTTCAGGCTAAAAGTTAATACCTCTTACTCTTCTAAGCTTTAACTAATTTCACCCTTTACCTCAGTTGTAATTTCCATCTCTGACTTAAAGCTGTTGTGATATTTTGTTTAGAACGAAAAAGCCATCACTAAAGGAGGAGCCAATGCTTCTCTTTACAAAGAAGCTGACAAGTCCTGCAAAATTTATCTCGCGGAGACTCTCCCATGGAAGGTTTACAAACATTACTACCTCAAATCTACTGCTTCAGTTGTTCTATCTTTCAAACCGGAGCTTAAGAACCTCTGGTGAACTCATTGCATCCGCAGCTATACGTCAATGCAATCACCACAGCATTAAACAACTAAGAGAGAAACATCTGATATTGGGATTTTGTGATTGTCTATATAAGTTGTCTTAACTACTGTCACCTGGTGAACTCATTGGATATGCAGCTATGGTGAATGCATCGCCGTACATAGGTGCAGATCCAATGAGTTCACCAGGTGCTTAAGCTCGGTTGTAGCAAAGATAGAACTACTTGTTCTAGCAGCTGCAGCAGATCCAATGAGTTCACCTGGTGAACTTTCACAACATCTACTCTCATAGCAATGACCACAATCAGAAATTCACAAGAAAAAAGATACCTGGTAGGAGATATTACTAATGCCTCCAAGGCAAGACCATATGAAACCTCTACTCTGAAGCTGGCTAACGAAATATCTCCCGTGTTCAATACAAACAAGAACTTTCAAGTTCCACTGCTCCAACACATACAGTGATATCATAACTTAATTATTAAAACCTTAAGTTAATAAATAGACAACACTTTTTATAATAATATATACAATCAACAGCTAAAATGCAATATGCGCAAGTACAAAACGCCATTTTTTTTATTTTTTATAAAGGTTACAAGGCAAAAAGCCCAAGACGGCCACAGGCTCAGTACAATATAGTTAAGAGAGAATTTAGCTTACCGTGACACTTACCAACAGAAGGGTCATAATTCCGAGCAAGGTCAGAGGCATCAAGGATCCTGCCAAATGACCTGAGAAGATCATGTCATGCAATAATGTTCAAGAATGCTTAACTTATCCTGTCTATCATATACGTACCATAATATTTGTTACTATTTTTTTTTTCACCACTTAGATTTTGTTATATGAGCGAAAAAAAAAAAACAACGAAGGAAGATTTTTTTTTTTTTTTGACAACATAGTACAAGATTGTTTTTTTTTTTACAACGACGAAAGAAGATTTTGTTATATGAATAAACCATAAAAATAACTTATTACAAACTGAATACATTTGATAAGTTTAACAAAAGGAAAAATTTAATACTATAAAGTTTTCAAATTAAACTATATTAAAGATATTTAACTACACGATGGTAATATTATATCGATCATGGATTTGAATTTGAGATTGAATGTTTGGATTTTAGTTTTAATTTAAGGTTTACAGAATATGGAAAAATAAAATAAAAAAGTCACAAATTAACCACGAAATAATTACAAATATCTTGAAACACAATATGTCGATAATTAGCCACAGTAAATTTATGGCAAAGATTGTTGCTAAATAGCCACATACTTGTTGTTAGCTAATTTATGTCTAATTAACCACAATTAGCCATAAAATATTTCTTTTGGCTATATTGCCACAAATTATTACAACTTAGCTACGAATTGACCACAACATTTTTTTTTGTCTGCTTTGTAGCTAATATATGAGCTATAAAAGGTTTGTGGCTGATTAGTGGCTTGAAGAGTTTTTCTTGTAGTAAATGAAAAATCTAATAGACTTGTTGGGTATTTAAAGAGTGTTTTGAAACTCTCATTTCATAAACATTGTCATAGGTTCAACCAAAAAATATTCCTTAGCATTTAGACATTTATGAATTAACTTGGAAATCATTTTCATTATCAACCTAGACCACAATATTGTTGTTCTGCTCTTATAGTTAATTTTGTTTTCAGAAATTATTCAACCTATCAATTGATATAGAAATCAAGCAAACACCAAGAGAAAAAAAAAAAAAGAACCTACTTGGGTGACTTAAGATGACTCATGAGAGAGACACTTTGTTCTCCATATTTGAAAGTTTTGCAATCAAAGTATTACCTTACGATATAATTAATTTGTACATTTTTAGGTTTAAATATCCATAAATTACTTCCAATTTATGTAAGTAGGCAAGCCCATAAGCTATATTCCTACGTCATTCACAAATAGCTCAGCAAATATTAGTTGTAAATTAAAAAGTATAACACTACAACATAAATATTATGAATTAAACATAAAATTTGCAAATATTATGATGCGTTGTGGAAATATTGTTCAAAATATTTGAGACCTCAGATTCAGATAAACCAAGGCGTTTAACAGCCACTGTATCATGGTTGACAAAATCCCTCAAATACCAAATACTCTCTTCCATTTGCAATATTCTTATTCATAATAATTTTTTTACAATGAATAAGAATATTACAAATGCAAGAGAGTATTTGGTATTTGCATGAAGTCTCCAAAATTGTTAACTTTTTTACGATTGAAAGAGCTTTTAGTACATTTTTATCGGAATGATTTTTTTTTGCTTTTTATTTGAGAACATCCAGCATATATTAAGATATATATATAAATATATATATATATCAAAATAATTATCATAATAGTTATTATGTTTAATCTAAAATTTTATTTTACATCTACCGTAGGTTTTTAATTATTATATATATGCTGATAAAAAGAACAACTTATAGTGTATATTTATATATGTTAAACGATTGGATTTTTAGCCTAATAATAATGAGAAGGGGTCGAATAAGTTAAAGTAAAAAAAATAAAGAACACAGATATGCAAAATGAACGACATACAGTATGTAAAATTACTTTTGTTGTCATGCAAGCAATACGACGTCGTCGGTTTTTTTAGTTTTTTTATTTTATTTTTGACAACACGACGTCGTATTGCTCGTGAGTTGATTCTATTTCACAGTTTTTTCTAATTTTCCCTTTAGTGAAGAGTAATTGAGTAAATGTGATTGATTCTCGTAGTAATATCGAGATTTTGTTGTGTAAGTTTTGCATAGAACTCGACGATTTCAAATCCAATCAATAAAATCAGTAATTGTATTCTTTGGTTGAGTTTAATTTTAACACACCAATTTTAAGCAATCACAACATAGGAATCAAAGCGTCTCTGAGTTGTTTGCTGGTGATGTAGAAACAACAACCGTAATCTTTGTGATTTGCATTCAGGCAGAATCAAATGGTAAGAAACGTGAAGGTAAAAATATCAACGTGTAAAAAGGATTGTGAAAGAACTTCACTCTCTATGAGAGATAGGTTGAGAGAGAAGCTGCTAAGAGTAAGACTGTTTATATGAAGGACAAAGGTGTTGATCCTTGTGACCATTCCCGCAAACTATCATCATCACCAAGAAATGTTACTTTCAGTATTCTCACTCAAACTATGAAGAAGAGCTTTATTAGGGAAGATGTGTATCTTGCGGACCAAGTAATATAGACGGTAAAGCCCAAATTTTTTGTTTTTCATGACGAGAGAAAAAACAATCCTTTTTCGTCTTAAGTCTTAAAAAGAAAAAAGTTCTTCCTCTCATCCATTGTCCCTCTTTCCATTAACCCTAAATCTTAAAATTCCCAAAAATAAATGTTAAAGCCGACAAACTCTTCTCACACAAATCCTAAGGCTTCTCCTTCTTCCCAAATTCCTCTATCTCTCTCTGTTTTTTTTTCTCTCTATCTCTTTTGAAGAATATGAATTCGGCATCTTTCGATGAAGTTGAGATCTGCTGGAGCAAGAGAACCCAAACTTCCCGTCGAAGCTCCTTCCTCTTCGGGTATGACAACCGATGTTCCAGGCAAAACCACCAACGACGCTTCCGCTTCCCTCCGATTCAAATTCTGGATCTGAGATTGATTACGACTCTGAGCGAGCTTGGTGGTGGTGGGTTTGAGACCAAAGATTTCTCTAATTAATGGTATCTAAAATCTTCTTTCTCTTTTAGTTTACTTTGGATTTTTATCCAGCGAACGCTTAGTATCAGCGGCGATTTATAGGAAGCCAAGTAGTCACCCTCGGTGTATCAAGATCTTGGTTTCGGACTATATACCAAGTGTTCCCATCTGTTGGAGCTTGTTGAAGAATAATAAATCCTCAATTGCTGATTTTGATCCAAGGTAAAAAAGTGTTTTTATTTCTTTTAAAGGTTAAGATATTTAGGTGAAGTTAGTTTTTTTCTGGGATCTCATTGTAGATTGTTAGGTCTGCTAATTCGCATATTACCAATTCAGTGACTCTTGGTTCCAAATTCGTTTTGGTGGTCATAGTCTTCTTTAGTCATGGTTTGGTTCTAAGCGAGTAAGAATCTCTTTCCAATCTTCTCTGTTTTCTCTCTTGTGGTTATGTGGTTTCTGTTTTTCTCTCTTGAGTTCTTAGCAGATAAGTGATATCTTTTGGTGTGAAGAAACGTTGCAGATCTTAAGAAAACAAATACTTTTTGCAGATACAGATTTAGCTTACCAATGTTTGACACCTCACCCCATCTCACCTGATTACATGATTTGTATGATTAGCTGTGAATTGTACAGTCAGTGATTTGTTAATAACGTTGTCCGTTGATTTGTTACTTGACGGAGTTTAGTTAGCTTTGTAGGAATCTGTACTCACATGTGATTTGNTCCTAAGGCTTCTCCTTCTTCCCAAATTCCTCTATCTCTCTCTGTTTTTTTTNGTGTTCTTTGGATGTGTTTTGCAGTGTTCTTCACGAAGTGGTCAACAGAGCAGACGATGGTGGAATCACACCTCTTCATAATGAATGTAGAGATTCTCTAATTGAAAAAAATAATTCTGTAGTTTTGTTTTCGCTTTGGCGCTTTGGTTATCCATTTTAGGTGCTGGGGGTAAACAACTCTCCATTATGCTTCATGTGGTGGAAACACGCAGTGTTTTGTTTCATTTGGATCATATATGAATTCATTTGGCATTTGTTTTCACAGCTATTGATCGATAAGGGGGCCTGTTTTATCTGCCATGAACTCCAACGAGTTTGTTCTTCTCTCTATTTCTCCGCCTGTAAGATGGCTGCAGGATAGGAAGCCAAAAGCACATCTGCTTTGAAGTCCCAGATTGAATAGCTACAACA
>NC_025695.1:17205425-17272695 GCF_000633955.1 Camelina sativa | reverse complement strand
ATAGGAAGCCAAGTAGTCACCCTCGGTGTATCAAGATCTTGGTTTCGGACTATATACCAAGTGTTCCCATCTGTTGGAGCTTGTTGAAGAATAATAAATCCTCAATTGCTGATTTTTGATCCAAGGTAAAAAAGTGTTTTTATTTTTTTTATTAAGTCAAGATATTTAGGTGAAGTTAGTTTTTTTCTGGGATCTCATTGTAGATTGTTAGGTCTGCTAATTCGCATATTACCAATTCAGTGACTCTTGGTTCCAAATTCGTTTTGGTGGTCATAGTCTTCTTTAGTCATGGTTTGGTTCTAAGCGAGTAAGAATCTCTTTCCAATCTTCTCTGTTTTCTCTCTTGTGGTTATGTACCTCTTCACATCTGGAGTTTAGTTAGCTTTGTAGGAATCTGTACTCACATGTGATTTGTGTTCTTTGGATGTGTTTTGCAGTGTTCTTCACGAAGTGGTCAACAGAGCAGACGATGGTGGAATCACACCTCTTCATAATGAATGTAGAGATTCTCTAATTGAAAAAAATAATTCTGTAGTTTTGTTTTCGCTTTGGCGCTTTGGTTATCCATTTTAGGTGCTGGGGGTAAACAACTCTCCATTATGCTTCATGTGGTGGAAACACGCAGTGTTTTGTTTCATTTGGATCATATATGAATTCATTTGGCATTTGTTTTCACAGCTATTGATCGATAAGGGGGCCTGTTTTATCTGCCATGAACTCCAACGAGTTTGTTCTTCTCTCTATTTCTCCGCCTGTAAGATGGCTGCAGGATAGGAAGCCAAAAGCACATCTGCTTTGAAGTCCCAGATTGAATAGCTACAACAGGAGAGGGATGGATTTCAGAGGATGGTGATTGGAAACCAGGTTTGTAAACACTTTAAATCCATTTTCCTGTTCTTCATATCCCTTGTTTAATCCTTTGTAACATTTGCGAGTTCACCAACCTTAGGAAAGTAAGATTTTTACCATTGCTTATGACCGATTCAATTTTATTATGCTGACACTCTTTTATTTTTCCCACTTACAGTTACTATAAGGTGATCTGCTGATGGTATGAGTGGAGATCTATTAGCCTTCTTCCGTTTCTTTATGACTTGGTTTGGTGAAGAAATGTACTTGCCTACTTTTTCTTTATGACTTGGTGATTCAAACATTTGTATTTTTTGGGTATTTGATAGAATGATTCTATGTAAAATATATGTTTTATAAATTTAATGTAAGATTAATTTTATTTATGAATCAATTTGCAATTTATATTTTATGCACTATAGGTTTCAAATAATTGAAATATAGAACATAATAATAATATACATTACAGCAGCATTACCAAAATGAACAAAACAATATTTTATAGCACAAATAACATGATACAAAACAATAGTCTATAGCACTTACACAGCACAAAATGTTTGCTATAAAAACAAACATAATAGCACGAATTAAGCGCTAGTTAATAATATTAAATAGCAGAGTATTAGCGCTATAATAGATCAATCTATCATAGCGCGTAAAAAATGCTATGGTAGGGGGAGTCTACTATAGCTGCTCATTATACAGGTTTTTCAAATGCACTACGAAAACCCTTTAGTAGCATTTATCGTGTGCTAGTAATGTCCATATTTCTTGTAGTGTCATGCAAAATTTATCTCGCAGAGACTCTTCCATGGAAGTTTTACAAACATTACTACCTCAAATCTACTGCTGCAGTTGTTCTATCTTTCAAATCGGAGCTTAAGAACTTCTGGTGAACTCATTAGATCCTCCTTAAGAACCTCTGGTGATTGCATTGTAACCAAACAATTATATCCACATATAGAGCTCGGAGTACATTTTTGGAGTACAATAGGGTGCCATCACTTTTTGCCAACTTCGGGTCGGGTTTTTAACTAAAATTATAACCGATTCAATTATTTGGATCCTCCTTAAGATTGCCGAATATTTTGGACCGGTTTTTAATCCATAGCATACTTAATTACATCCAATTAATGCCCATTGTATCTTAGGAAAGCTCTAATTTGCATACCGAATTTTTTGGACCGAGTTTGACAAAAAGAATTGATAACCCAAATTATGTAATCACATCCTCTTAATCACATCCCTATAATATAGCAACTAATTCAAGATGAGTACATCTTAGGAAATATCTAATTTGCGTTTAATAAACGATTACATATTTGGTAAGATCTTATTAGCTTTAAATATACACTATTAATCCAATAATATCAATTGAGAATCATAATAAGAATATGCCAGATCATTCATTCCTAAATCATAACTAACAAATCGTAAAATGTATATTCTCAACTTGCGAATCAAGAGTTTCTACAAAACTCTACCTACAACCATTAACAATATAATAGACCCGTGGTATACCACGGGGTAAAACCTAGTATAAAATATAAACACGCAGTAAGGATTTGAGTAGGCATGGTACTTCCGTTCGGTTATTTTGGTTATTGCTTATTGGTTAACCAAAGTAAATTTGAAGGTCATCGAAATCAATCAAATAAATTTCGGTTTGGTTCTCGGTTAATATTAAAACAAAATTCACCGATTTTTAAAAGTCAAAACTATATAACTCAAAAAAAAAAAAAGTCATCGTCGTTTCTGTTGGTTTGGCAGCCGGGGCCGTCTACCGAGTGGTTTCCGCGTTGGCGCCAACAGTAGATTTTCATTTTCAGCGTGGTCTACTTTGTTCATATATGTAAGCAAAAGTTCACTCTTATATTTTTGGAGATAGAACAATAGATTACTCAATTTTCTGGATTTTAAAAAAAAAATAAAAGATGACAATAAGAGGAAGAGGTTAGAGATTCATGGAGTTATACAACAAATATTGGTTCTAAAAAGCGAATTGTGAAGAGTCATATCTGGCTAAGAATATCGAACCCGTGGGAGAAGAAATTATCACAAAGGATTCTACTTTCTACCTCATCAACTCATCTGCAAACCAATCCAAGAGATTCACACAATCATATCAATCCCAGAGACTTTCCTGCAACCGTTAAGCTAACTCCATCGGTTTTGGCCCTCAAGCAGCTACCTGTCCTTGTTCTGTCAGTCCTTATATCGGCGAGATCAAAGCCTTGAAAGAGTGATGGTTTTACTTGCGGGTACCCACAGGAGCAAACACTGGAAGTTGGTTTGAGGTTGTGTCTCTTTTGAATCTAGCTTCCCGAGGCAATGTCAATGTTATTCTGTCTTGTCCCTCTCTTCCCGAGTCTCCTTCGTGTCTTAGGCTATCTCTATTCGGGATATTTACCAAGGGGCCTCCAAAGAAGATTGAGTCACCTGTATACGTCAGCCTCTCTCCTTGCTGCTGCGGATGTGGAGCCTTTCCAGATGAAGAAGAATCTTGAGGTGGAAGAACAACTGGTCTTGGATTCTGAGTGTTACCAATGTGTGAGCTAGGAATGGGCTGGTTCTGTGAGGACAATCTGGTTTTTGGTTCAGATGTTGTTGCAGGAACTGATATATATCTGCCGGCTTCTTGGTCCCAAACAACTGATGTTCTTCTCACATCTCTCAGAAGAGAAGCGGCAGGAGCAGGGAGAAGCAGTGGATCAGGATGGTTTCCTTTTTGCATTATCTTTTCATCAAAGGTTGAGTGGAGCATGTGATTGGTTGCTGGATTAAGAGGTGGCCGGGAAGAATTCGACACAGCCGCTGCAGTGAAGCGGTGGCCAGCTGTATGATACTGGGGGAGAGGACTAAGTGAGACAGTCTCGTGAACATGACTTGGACTGCTGAAACTGCTCATACTGTGAGTCCCTGTCTCGTAATCGTCCCGACTACCTTGGCTTGGAGCAAAAGAGTTTCTAGAATGAGAAAACCTTGGATCATTGTTTCTCATCTCTTTACTCAACACACCCCCATTTGCATCTGTGCTTACACTGCTGACAACACTGATGGTGCCACTCCTGGAACTAAGTTCATCATCATGCAAATGACGGTTTTCTATTGGTCTAAGGACAGATGAGGATGCTCTGGCTCTGGCTGCTGCCCTAGTAGCTTCATTTGAATTCAACTTTGCAAGCTTCCAAGCACTAATTTTGACAGGTCTCTTTGGAATCTTGTTGCCCCTCTCTGCTGATTCAGTTGCATCTGGATCTACAGTCGATGGAATCATTCTGGGGTCCAAATGAGGAATCACTTCGTCCTGTAACATAGATAACAAGTACCAAGCAGACATATTATAACTAAACAGAAACCTAGTGGAAGCTCTATGAAAATTGTCTAACTAGAGCTCTTGGAAAAGCAAATGATACCTGATAATCAACAAATACTCTAGGAGGAGTGCACCAGGCACCCTTGTAAGGTAAACCGAGGGAGCTTCCACCACTAAAGCCAGTCGTGGCAGATCCAGAGGGAGAATACAGCACGTTAGGAAGTTCCTCATCAACAGAAGCTCCAGCTGGTGCCTCGCTCATCGCTCTCATTGCCACAACATACTCATAAGTTGTAATTCCCTATTGGTGTTACACAAGAAAAATGAGTTCACATCGCTTAGAACATGTGATCAGCCCAATTACAAACAAAGTAGAGGACATATATTATATACCACATCTTTAAAGCAGTGAGACGAGTCAGAGGAATGGATCATATGGACTTAATCATGAAGGGAAACAAATTCTATTTCACAACTATGAAGATCATGCATTTTCATGTGCTACTCAATTATTTTGGGAACCATGTTGACTACATGATTAAAATAACAATGAATTCTTTTTATACTTTCTTACCAAGATTCATACCAATAAAGCAAATACATTACAAGCATATAAAAGCGATATTGACTTCTTCCATACTCACCTTTTTAATGAGGAGCATGTGGAAAAAGAAAAGTTCACCCAGAGGAAACAATGCCAGCATGGAAACAGCAGTACAGACACCCTACATAAATTGTAAGAAAAAAATCAGGAACATCAACGATAGATGCTAACCCTATTGCAACTGCCACAGCCTTACACTAAGAACACTTACAACAACCGTAGCAAAAGGTGCGCGAGAAAATCCATTCCCAAGTCTATTGACGATTTCAGTTTCCATGTCCTTCTTATTAACAAATACACGCACTATAACTGCAATTCCAACTCCTGCTTCAATAAGGAGCTGAGAAGGAGAAAATATTATTAATTACTGGCTAAGAAAACAGTGAGCTTAAGAAATAGCATATCAGGAGAATATACGTACCCAGAGAAGACTGACAGCCATCAGTGATATAAACGTCATATAATTCTTGCGACCAACACAATTGTTAAGCCACTGTTACATTTAAATACAGCTGTGTCATTATTTGATCACACCCATAAACCGCTAGTCAATAAGTTCCAAGAAACAGTCAATTGTCATGTAAGAAATTTACCCGGCAATGATGATCGAAACAATCTACACATTTGTCGCAACTTCGACAATGCTTGCTGAACTTACGGACCTGTGACAGAGAACACAAATGAATATTAAGAACATACATATGCACATGAAATATTTATGCATTAGATGTAGCTTCCAAAAGCAAAGAACTAAAGCAATTGTAAACATAATACCTCAGCATTGCACAACGTACAAAACAGGGCTTCTTCCCTGTCCCCCTGCTGTTCATCGCTCTCTTCCTTGCCGCGACAATCTTCATAAACAAACACGCCACAGCATATCGCCAAAGGATTAAAGCAAGATTTTTTCTGAGTAGCTTCCACTCTCTGAGCATCTCCAACAGATCCCTTCACGCTAGAGTTTGCAGGTAAAGTAGAAGTCCTCGAGGCAACAGAAGGAGAAGACTGCAGCTGGCTGCCCATTTCATCAAATTTTCTCGAGATATCTTTGGCAGCAGGTAAGTCATCACCTCTGTTTGCACCTCTTTCGAATTCCGACATGATCCCTGGATCTGCAGGATTGATCGCAGTACACCGAACATAAAGAATGAAAACAACAAGAGCCTGCAAACACATGACATAAAGCAGCATAAGAGCGTCAGATATGATTGTCTCGTTACAAAAGCATCAAATAAACCCGGTTAGCCACCTAATCTGCCTTGTCCCCTAACTCTTTATCAGTTCAATGTCATTGCCTAAAGTGATCTAAACCCAACAACGAGCCTGAATCATAAAACCACAGCTTGAGGGAATAAGGTTACATACCACAGGAGAGTAAACACCAAGAAGAATATACTCCCAGATGCGTCCTCCAACAAAAGGAGCGAAGAAAGCATAGTATGCAACAGCCAACAAGCAGAACACCGTAATCGCAACCACCTGCACAAAAGTTCACAAAAGACCACAAATTTCATTAAGCAAAACGCATCAGAAGAAACAAATCAACTAAAACTCAAATTCGTGGACAAAGAAGCACAATGCAGAGAGAATCAAATGATATATCTAAAATTGTAGAGAAGGTTGGGAAATAAAGACCTGAAATTTGTGAGCAGGAAGTTGCCAACCATGTTTCCTCACCATTTTTGCTATCCCCCCCCCCCCCCAAAATAAAAACCTTACTACTTCAAGAATCACAAAATCCAAAAGCGAAACCCTAACGCCGCCGCAAATCGTGAAAAAGATACAATTTTGCTCGCAGTATCGTGGAACCCAGAAGAATAAAAGGGAAACCCAGCTGAGAAAATATCTTTTTTGTCTTCGTCTCTCTCTAAATATATGGTAGGTCAGTCATAGTCAAGTGACGAAAGAGGAAAGTAGACTGCTGTAAATAAATTAAATGTAAATATTAGAGATGAGCTAAGCAATTTCATAATTAGCCAAATATATCTATACTCGAATAATAGGAAGAAAAAGAAGAAACTTACAGGGTAGCCATGGCGGAAGACCAAAGTAGCTGGAGAAGGAAGAAGAAGAGAGAATGTTTTTAAGAAGAAGAGAGAAAAAAAAGACAAAATAGAAAAGCGTTGACAGGCTAAAAGAGTGCGAGACGGACAAATGAAAGTGGTTACTGGTTAGTAGTACCAAAGCTGTATTCTCTGCTGACGTGTCTACTAGGATATTTTCTCTTTTTTTTTTTTTTTGTAAATTTTAGAAAGATAGAAAGAAACTATGTATAATGATTAAAAGAGAATATTGATATAGACTTTGTGTTTTCTTGTTTTTGGGTCAGAATATTTTGTATATTTATAATTTGGATTTTTTTTTATAAAGACAAAATGAATTTATAGAACTTTTGGATGTATGAGTACTTTTTTTGTTATGCTAAATTTGCTAAGCCAAAGCCAAAAAAGAAGTTTACATTTTGGATATATTCATCCTAGCGCTAACGAGGTAACTTTAATCTTACAAAGTTTACATTTTTTTTTAATTACCCATATCTAAAAATCTTTCCTTGTTTTGTTGTTGTTGTTGTTATAATGATGTGGGAACAACACTTCTTATCTTTGAGAACTTTTTAGGGTTTAGTATGTTTTTGTGGATAGATTTAAAGACTTTAAAGACCATAGAGAACTTTTCACTGAGTGATTGACAAATGTGTAGTTTTCATTCCTATGAGTCCAGTTCATATTTGACATGGACAGTTGTTATGTTAATCTTTTGCTACTAGGAGGAAAAAAATATCTTCCAATATCCGGTTATAAGTTTTTATGTAAATGGGAAAAAATGACATAAAGAAAGAAGAATGTTCCTTTTTTTGTTATGCATATTTGGATGTATGATTTTGTTCCTTTATGTTCCTATTTGACAATGTTTTTGGTTTTGGTTTTGAAGGTTGAAAAATGTTTATCAAAGTCAAGTTACAATGGAACGTGATGATTGCAGCTAAAAACATGGACGCGAAAGGGCTGATTTTAAAGAGAGCTATACTCGTAGAGTTACTAGACGCATTTGCTTCCAAGAAAGCAACCAAGGAGCTTGGCTACTACGTGGCAGTGACAAATCTGGACAAGACTGGAGAAGGCAAAATCAGGGAGCACACGGGTGAAGTTCTGTTCCCGGTGGTGTTCAGGGGAATGCCTTTCAAGATCTTTAAAGGAGAGATAATTCACGGTGTGGTGCACAAGGTTCTGAACCACGGTGTGTTCATGAGGTGTGGTCCTATCGAAAATGTTTACCTCTCATACACGAAGATGCCGGATTACAAGTACATCCCAGGAGAGAACCCGATCTTCATGAATAATAAGATGTCTAGATCCCTGATTACAAGTACATCCCACGGTGGCTTTTTGTTTTTTCAAGTCGTTCAACTAACAAAAACAATGATCTTTAAATGTAACAGGAAAGGCTGGTCTAATTTAGGTATGAATTTGTCGGGAAGTCATGATGGATTCCCAACGGCCTTACGAGTTTTCTCGGAGTTATGAATTTCACAGCCGCAAACCGACGGCCATATCCGTTGGCAACCCGTCGGGAAAACTCGTAAGGTCGTTGGGAATCCATCATGACTTCCCGACAGATTATCAACGGACTTATGATTTTTTTTTCAGGTTTAATATATTAAAATTTTTATAATTTACTTTTTAAATTATTGTCAACGGATGGATCACCGACAATTTTCAAAAAACTTTAATAACGATAACATATGACCGGCGGAATAACGACAGTGTTCCGACGAAACTTTCTAACGGACATTGTCTGTTAGGATTCTGTCGGGATATGGTCCAAAATTCCCAACGGACTAAATCCCGTTGGTATTGTCCGACGGATTACCAACAGATTACGACGGTTCAAATCTCGTCATATATCATTCGAAAATCTATCAGAAATAGCCGACTGGAATTCCGTCGAATATTGCTTTGTTTTCTGCTTGCTTGGCAGGTCTAGGACCCTAAATAATATGACCCTACGGCTACGCGTATAAGTGGAGTATCTGATTATCAAGTCTGTTGATCTTAATCAACTCTCGTTGATCTCATCATCAAATCTCGTTGACCCTCTAAACATCAACTCTCTTGATTCTAATCAACGTCCCTCGTTGAGTTTTTGAAAAGAAGGAACTTGAATCTATCTCCATAGATTTACTTTCTTGTTTGGGCTTCCAAACTGAAAAGAAGGGGATGCATATGACCTTTACCATGACAGGTGCGCTTGCTTGGCAGGTCTAAGACCCTAAACAAAAAGATACAAAGTTTGGTTTCATGGATTGCAGGGTATTAATTGGTTAATATTCATTCTTGTCCTGGAGCTCCTTCCCCCTATACTGTGCGTCTCTCTTATCTTCCTGCTGTTTTCATATGTTTCTTGAATACGATCTTTGTGAATGAGAAGATGTCTTGGATTCAGGTTGAGACTACGGTTAGAATTTTGGTGATTGAAACGAAGTGGATGTAGCGTACCAAGTTTCAATTTCGGTGATTAAAGGAATAGACATCGTTTGGATTTTAAAATTGTTCAATATATAGTTTTTGGTCATATCATCATATGCTTGTGTTTGTAATACTCAAAATGATTTCTATGATTACTTTTTTTTCCTGGTTACTGGTTAGCTACCAAACTTTAAACAGACAAGATTAGCCAGTAAAGACATATACTCGATCGAGTAGTTTTATAAAGGACATATAACTCCAACCAAACTCCAACCGGAAGTCATCAACAAGAAAGATCTCTAACCAAAGTTAATCAAATTAAGCCAATATATCTACATAGTCGAGGTTTATATCTTTTATATATCGCATGGGTTATATATGCATTTTAATTTATGTATTAACTTGAAATAGAGATTGAAGTTTCTATTCAATTATATATGTCTTGCAAAATAATTTTCATAAAACTACGTTCAACTACAATATAATATTATAATTTACACATGTTATATATTGTTTCATAAAAGGCTCATGATGAGATAGAGAGAAAAGTTAAGTATATGTTACTAAATATTTGTGGTTACAATGTATTGTTGAAATTATTTAAACAATATATTTTTATAATAATAGAACCATTACTTACAGCAAAACTAATTATATTTGGAGTTTTTGTTACATATGAAAGCACATATTTGTGGCTAAGTCTACTTGCGTGTATAATCAATTTCGAGTTTGTGTGAGTATAAAGTAAATAACACTCGAGCTTTGTTCAAGACATTCAATTTTTCCTATATCATCGGGACCTAGTTCACAACAAATTCACTAGAACAAGATAGCAATTACAACTGCATATGATACAAGCACAATGCTTAAAGCACTACTATACTTATCATTCTTTTCTAGATGAATAAACTATCAAAAGATCTCTCTATCTTGTTGATGAGGCGATATGTCGTATAGGATTTCTTGTGGACACATCTTGTGTGCATCTCTTCAAACTACCTTGAAGCGCGCAAGTCTTCATGAAGGTATTTATATCAATTGCACAACCCATAAGATTGACAACTTTCCTATTATAAAACAAATAGGAAAGTTCCTATTATACAACAAATAGGAATTATGAGATTAACAATTGCACAACCCCTAGGGTTAACAATTTTCTTATTATACAACAAATATGAAAGTTTTTCTCAATGATCACATCTTGAATCTTCCATTCAAGACAAGATGTTCATCCAGCTCAGCACCCGCCACTTGGCTTGTCCAAGTCGGCTTTAAGCTTTTGTACTTCAAATTCTTCAATTCAGCTTCTTATACTACTTAAACTAGTACAAGAACTGCTTCAGACGTTTGATACATCCTCTGGTATATCTAATTGCATGTTCCTTGATTCAACACAACATATTCTCTAATTTGTGACAATTACTATGTCAGCACAATTACCAAGTGCTACTTTTGCTTTGCTCTACCAACATATGTATCAAGTAATAATTCATCCTCTGTATCAGCTTTACCAGCATTTGTATAAAGTAATACTTCATCCTCTGTGTTAGTTTTGTTTGTCTTTGTCTTAACTATTGCACCATCATTGAGACATCTATGATGTATCTCTGTATTCATGTCTCATCCATTACAGTCACTTAGTAGAAATTTCACCACATGTTCTAAACCTTATAAAACTTCAGTCAACACAATATTTTCAAAATAGTTAAGATAAATTATATTTATATCTATATTTGCTTTTTTTTGGAAAATAAAAAACTGAAGAGTAGTCTAGAAAGAAAAGTGTAAGACCTTACTTAATTACTTTATTATATAATTTTATGTTGTCCTATATATTAATTTCACTGTCATCACCTAAAAGTAATAGCTAACAACAAATAATTTTAAATACGATAAATCAATATTAAAATAATTTATTAAAATAATATCACAAAACAAGTATCTTATACTCTAAGTTTAACTCCTTTTTAATAAACATTCATGAAAATAAAAGTGTGTCAAATTGAATAGTTTTTTTTATTTTCTATATATTATCTCTATTTCTGATCATTTTAAAATAGATACTATGATTAACAATAAATTAAATTTTGAAACTATTTTTTTCTGTTATTACATTAGGTGATAAAGAAATTATGTTATGATACCATTCTGTTTATTTATTTTATTTCAGTACATATGTTTTAAAGACAGTCAAACTGTAACTTTAAAATAATAAATATAAATTAAAAATTATTTATGATTATTAAATATAATGTGAGTGTTTCATATATTAGAAAATCTACTTTATTTTTAAATTAGACTATCATAAATTAATTTAGTTTCAGTTTTTACTTTAAAATGTATGAAACATTTTCTAGTAATAGGAAAATTAGTTATAGTGAAGTCAATTAAATTTGGTCATTTTGTTAAATAGTTAATATAAATTAATTTATTTATAGAGATTAGTTATTTCTATATAGAGAACTCGCTTACGATCTTGCATCAATTCTTCAAAAACTGAAGAACATGATGTGGAAGAAGAAGATGATAGGATCGATGATGAGTTATTATTTCTGCAATTTTATGTCATCTTATTTTTATATATATATTTTTTGAAATCTCTCAAAATTACATCTTTGTGCTTTTTCATCCCTATTTTTTAACTAAAAAAGTATTAAATAATATGAGATTTTAATCAAAATCCTCCAAAAACTTTAGGGGGGCAAGGTATTGAATTAATTTTTTTTGGAGGATTTTGATTTTTTTTTGGGAGGGGGAGGGGGTATCTACTAAATATTAAAAACTAATGTTAAAAATAATGCATCAATATACTTTTAAAATATTATATATATATAGATATATATATTTTTATATGTTAAAAGGAAATATATTTAGCAGATGACTATTTTTTATTAATTACAGTTGGTCGCGCTCGCGCATAGGGCATTGGTTACTCCCCTATTATTAATTCAGAAGTATATTTGGCAAAGTAAACTTTTATTTGTATAATTCAAATAATTAAACTATTGCCATGTGAATAAATATCAAAAGTTGAAGTTATTTATTTTTAGTATCCAAAAAACATACTTAAAGTAATTCTAAAAGAAATTAGTATATATAATTTAAATATTTTAAATACTTTAACTTGCTAAAAAAATATTCTTGCAGATCATATTATTGAGCGGGTTAGAGTTTACAAAAATATGATTATTTAGCTTTTTACAGGTTGGTCTTTGTGTATTTTAGTCTGATATCAAATAAGTTAAGTTAACGACATGTATTTTTTTTTCCTTCCAATGACTTTATTTAGGACCAAAATTAAGGTCTGAGTTCACAACAAAATACAAAAACATTGGACATACATTATACAAGGCATATAGTTGGGTACTAGCGACTGCCGCTTTACTTAGAATATCTGCACATGTATTCTGCTCTCGATATGTGAAAGAGAACCGTATGGCGGTCATGATCATATTCAGATAGTGTTGCAGCGAGGATTTGTCATCTTAGTATTGATGAGCTTGATAATAGTGGAATTATCGCCTTCAAATTCTACAGAACGATATCCTAAACCCCATGATGATTGAATTGCCCAAATAAGTGTTGTACATTCTGATTCTTCAATGGTAGCGCGTCCATGGAATTTTCCCATGCCGGCTTCAAGGAATGCACCAGTTGTATTGCGGAGGATCCATCCTAAGCCTGAATCTCTGTCACCTTCATGGTGTGAGGTATCGTAGTTACATTTAACCCATCCTTGGTCTGGTGGTTTCCATTTCTCACCTCGTGGGCTGGATCCGTGACCCCCATGAACTTGGACTGTTTGTGATGACGTATTGGAAAGCCATTCATTTGCATCAGTAAGTGCTTGTGTGTTGATGACATTTTGATCAATCAATTTGTGACTGAATACCAGGTTGTTATGACTTTTCCAGATGTGAAACAGCAACCAGAACGGAGCATACCTAGTGATTTTAGGGAGGCTAGTGTCCTGATGAAGACTTAAGAGGTACCTCAGTTTGTCATCGTAGGCAATAGTCGAATCTGCTAACATGGTAGTAGGGATACTTAGTGTTCTCCATATCGCAATGGTCCTAGAACATGAGAAAAATATATGTTCACTTGTCTCAAGTTCTATACAGCAGGTGGAGCAGTACAGGTTGACAAGGATGTTTCTTCGTCGTAGATTATCAGCAACTCCTATTGCTCGAGAAGCCAGTCTCCACAAGAAATGTTTTAGTTTTGGACTAATATCCGAATTCCAAATATTGGCAGCAATATTTGGCTTAGTAGCTAGTGGAGCTTTAGGTGTGTCTTCATTTCTTGTCAAGGCTAGAGCCTGCCAATAACCAGATTTCACATTGTACAGACCATCTGATGTGAGGCTCCAGAGATAGGCATCTGACGCATCTATCTGAGGGAGATATATCTTCCGTATAAGATAATGGTCGTTCGGGTCAATATATGTGGCTAGCTTATCCTCGTCCCATTGGTTGGTGGCCTGATCAATCAATAGTTGCACTGGTAGCTCAAGACTATGCGCATTAAGTACAGTCGGAGGACGTGGGGGTGAGGTTGGCAACCAAGGGTCTATTCCTATCCTTGTCTTTTGTCCATCTTCTATGGTATATTGGATTCCTTTAGCCAATAGTTCACATCCAAAGTGAAGAGAATTCCATCCATAAGAAGGTTTGTGACCTTTTGATGCATCAAAGACATTTTTATCACGAAAATATCTGGCCTTGAGAAGACGATATATCAAACTCTCCGGTCTCTTAATTATTTTCCAGATATGATTAGCCAGGAGTGCTTGGTAGAATAGGTGGAAGTCACGAAATCCTAATCCACCTTCTTTCTTTGTTGAAATGAGTTTTTTCCAAGCCACCCAAGATATCTTCCGTTTGTCTTTTGGTGATCCCCACCAAAAATTTGCTACTAGCCTATCCAGTTCTGAGCATAACTCCATCGGTAGTTGGAAGCAATTCATCGAAAACACTGGCATTGCATATGCTACAGCCTTGATGAGTGTTTCTTTGCCTGCGAGTGATAAGAACTTGGTTTGCCAACCACCTGTTTTTTTTTGTAACTTGAGTATGGATATATTACAACATCTCCTTCTTTTTTCGGCCAAATTGCTCCGATAATCCTAGATATTTGCCACCACCTCCAATATTGGGGATCTGCAATTTATGTTTTATGCTCTCTCAAGTATGATGACATACTCTGTCTCCAAAAGTGATAGAGGATTTGTCAAAATTTATGATTTGACCTGAAGCCTCACCATACTCCTTGAATATTTTCAGAAGATTAGAATTGTGTTGGTGATCCGCTTTAATGAAAAATAGGGAGTCATCAGCAAACAGTAGATGATAAACACGAGGTCCCCCATTACTAATTTGAATACCCTGGATGCGTCCTTCCCGGGTTGCCTCACTCATAAAAGAACTGAGTACATCAGCACATAGAATAAACAGAGCAGGTGATATAGGATCACCTTGGCGCAAACCTCGACTTGGTGAAAACAAACCGTATGGACTGCCATTGACTAATACATAAAATGTTACTGACTATACACAGGTCATTATCAAGTTGATCCAGACAGAGGCGAATCCCTTCTTAGCCAACACGTCTTCGAGAAACCTCCATTCAATACGGTCGTGAGCTTTGCTTATATCTGTTTTAACCGCCATGTATGAAGTATCACAACGTTTTCGAACTTTCAACGAGTGTAGTAGCTCATGGGCGATCATGATGTTATCAATAATGTAGCGTCCAGGAATAAAGGCAGCCTGACTTTCGGAAACAACATCTGGTAGTACTGCTTTTAACCACTTTGTGAGGATCTTTGAAATAACCTTATAAGTGACATTGCATAGACTGATGGGCCGTAGGTCCTTCATTGTTTTTGGTTCCGTCATCTTTGGAATGAGACACATATTAGTGTGATTCCAGTTCTGTTGCATTACTCCAGTTTCGAAGAAAGCTTTAACTTCTGGTATGATTGATGGTCCAACGATCTCCCAATATTGTTGGTAAAAGGCTGCATTAAATCCATCCGGTCCGGGAGCTTTTGTTCTACCAATGGAAAACAGTGCAGTTTTAATCTCCAGGTCAGATACCTCCTTTGTTAAGCTCGTATTCATCTCATTCGTGACTACTCGATGTACATTGTGGAGGACATGTGGATCAAGAGTCTGAATTTTACTGGTGAATAGATCATGAAAATAGTTGGTTGCTTCTGAGGTGATATCCTTATTGCCATAAACCAGTATACCATGTGAGTCCTGAATAAAAGTAAGTTGATTCCTTGCAATCCGGGTTTTTGTTGAGGCGTGAAAGAACCTGGTATTCCGGTCTCCATGATTCAACCATAAGTTACGACTCTTTAAATGCCAGTATTTTTCCTCATCCTTGTATGCATTTGCCAAAGATCTTCGAAGGTCATGAAGTTGAGCTGTAGGAATAGATGCATCTGTGTGAGCATCGTCAATTTCCTGAATAAGCTCCTTAATACGAAGCGCAGAGTTGGTACCATGATTACGTTTCCAAGCAGAAATTTCTCTTCAGCAATTCTGAATACGCTCGTAGAGTGTGAGATCATAGGAATCCATGTCATTCCAGCTCTGTTTAACTACACTCCCAAAGTCTGGATTTTGACATAGTCTCGTATCAAACTGAAATGGCTTAAATCCACTGTCTGTAGTGTGTTTTATTTTGATGATAGCTGGCCAGTGGTCGGATTCTATCATCTCGAGGTAAATAACTTCAGAAGTAGGATAAATTGCTTTCCACTGGTCGTTTGTCATTGCTCGATCTAACCAACACTGGACCGTGTGTTTACGTCTTTTACCAGCCAAAGTCATATTGTTTCCTTTGAAAGGGAGATCCAAGACTTTGCAAGCCTTAACCATGTTTCGAAAATCTACTAAAGTCCAGTTTTCATGAACAGGACCACCACGTTTTTCATTTGAGTTTAGTATTTCGTTAAAGTCACCACACATCAACCACTCTCCATGTCTAGTAGCAGATATCCTTTGTAAACGTTCCCAAAGTATATGTCTCAATTTGCGAGTAGGATGGCCATAAACACAAGAGAAGTAGAAAGAAACTTCTTTATTATTGATTTTGCAATCGATAAGTTGCTCGTTTACATCATAGAAACAAACTGAAACAGAGTTCTTCCAAAGTAAAGCTAAACCACCCCCAGTTCCCAAAGGAGAAACACACTTAACATTATCATAACCCAACTGAACAGCAACATTATCGACTAGAAAGAGTAAGTCCAGGGAATAAGTTGCCTTAATTCCCTTTAGGCGTCGAACTACTAGGGACCCCTTCAAGCCCCCGCAGTTCCAAAACGCTGTATTCATGGTGCTTCCGGTGGCTTATGGCCCACCGTACCGTCACTGTTGGTGTTTGGGTTAGTCGGAGTTCCTCTCCCTATCTCTTGTGTTGGTTGTGCGGATGTCTCTTGTGGTTGAAACCAGTTGCGAACCTCGAAGACTTCTGACTGACGAAAGTTACGCTTAGAGATGCACTGCTGAGTATCGTCTATAGCAAAGGTTTGTTGCATATCACAGCAGAGTAGAGGCCAAGTAATGTATTATGTAGAAGCATATACCTCTGGTTTCCTCTTTTTAGGAGCAGTCGGATTCCCATCTTCATTCTTGTCCTGTGTAGTCTGACAAACCGGTGCAATTGGTGGCTCTTCGGGGTTAACTGCAGGACCATCAGGGTTGTAGTCGGGATCATCATCTTCATCCTCCGGTGGTGGTGGTGGGGGTTGTTCCCATTCGGACAATCAGATGCATCATGGGTCATTAGACCACAGATAGAGCAAAAGTTTCGGAGTTTCGCATACCGAAACTTCAGGACACAGGTCCTATCCCCAAACTGGAATTGTCTCTAGAACCTCAGAGGGGTGTCAATACTCCACATGAGGCGTACCCAGACGTAGTCCACCATCACAGCAGCCTCTCCGCCGAAATCAGTCTCCATAAATTGGCCTAGAGTTTCGCCAATGAAAGTTACCATTCGGAGGGTGAGGAAATGAATAGGGATTCCTCTTATCTGGATCCAAAATGGGATGGACTTAACTTCATCATCAGCAATCTCTGGATTCCATCGTTGAGTCACGCACATCCAATCATTAAAGGACCATGGGCCTCACCGGAGAACTGCAGCCATGGATTCCTCTGAATGAAACAAGAATTGAATCTTCTTGTTCTCCATTATCCGTCCTGATACCTCATCAGGAACGCCCCACAATCGTGGTAATGTACCTAGCATTGCACAAAGATTTTGCTTGCGAATGTTGACTGGCTTCACAATCAAGCTGAAGCGAGTCTCTTGGATCGCTTCTTCACACAAATCAACAGGGAGGGTGATCGTGTCATCGTCAATTCCTAGTGCAATTTCTTGCAGTTGCCGCCGGATTTTATCCGCCATTATCAATATGAACAAAGGAAAAGAGTAATTTTCACTCTGATCAACCTGACGGATCTAGAGAACAACGCAGGGTTTAAATAGGTTCAGGTAAGAGATGGTTATGGAAGTTGTAACCGTTTTACCGTTATTATCTCTTGAAAAACTGACGATAACCGGCGATCAACGTTCATAACAGAGAATGGACGCGAAGAGAATATGAAGCGATGCGAATGTCTCGAAAGAGAGATTCGTTCATTTTTTTTGTTAACAAGAGGTGTTATGCCAATCTATCAAATACAAAAAGTATTATTCCATTTACTTTTTTTTTAATAATTATTAAAAATTATCCGGCACTATAACGCATGATAAAATCTAGTACATAGTAATGCAAATCAAATTATTCTAAGCAACCTCATAAAAACAACATTCACCTCCTATATATTTCTTTTTTGGAAAAACAAAATTTCGTATTTCTGTTATAAAAAAAAGAAGTAAAATAAACGTCATACATATGTTGTTGATTCTTGACCGCGTCGAAATATGGAAACGCAACGCTTAGACGAGTGATCGAATAGAAAAGAACCTAAAACGACGACGCGCCTTAAACGCTAGACGCGCCTGTAAGAAGAAATCGCGTCAAGAACAAACGTCGTGTAAAGGCGAGTGAAACCCCAAAAAAAAAAACATGTTCAAGATCCCTAAAAATTCCAAAAAAAAATAAACGAACCCTAGATTTTCTCTTCTCTCACGCTCCTTTGTTCCTCACTCGCTTCGCTTCCCTCACTCGCCTCCTTTCGTGTTCTTCTCTTCTTTGCTCTTTTCACTTCTCAATTTTGCCTCCTCTCCCTTTGTCGCTCTCTGGGTGGCCTTAAAAAATATGAAGTAAGCCACCAAGCCCTGAGCAATCCCTCAAGGCTTGAAATTTCCATAATATTTCGTTCTTTCTTAGTTTGAATTCTCTATGATACAGTAAAGTCTCTATCTTTGATGCTTATACTATTGAAAGTTCAGTTCTTTCACCAATTTGTGTGAATGTTTTGGCTCAAAATTGAAACTTTTGTAGTATTATTAGTATGTTTGAAAAGTTCGTCTTTTTGGTTTGAGGGAATATAAAAACTGTTCAATGGTTCTTATGAAAGTTTGGTTGTGCCAATTTTTCAGGGGTTAATGTAGATTGTCTAGTAGTGGAAAGATTTTAGTTTCAAGTTTCATGGGAGCCAATGGTGGGCTAGTTGCTTTGGAGTGTGTTAGTGAATCCGAATGTGGCTAACTTGAATGATGGATTTGCAAGAGAATCTGGTTAGTGATCATGCAGGGGATGAATTTATGGTTGATTCGAGTAGTAGCAGAGATGTAGGAATTGCTGATGATCTCAAAGCAGGAGGGGATCTTGGCTTTAGTGGTGATGTTCAGGATCATGAGCCAAGAAATGGTATAAACTTTGAGTCTAATGATGCAGCGTATTTGTTTTATCAAGAATACGCCAAGTCTATGGGTTTTACTACTTCGATTAAAAACAGCAGACGCTCTAAGAAGACTAAAGAGTTCATTGATGCCAAGTTTGCTTGTTCTAGATATGGTGTGACTCCTGAGACTGAGGGTAGTAGTAGTAGTCGAAGGTCGAGTATCAAGAAAACAGATTGCAAAGCGAGTATGCATGTGAAGAGAAGACCCGATGGGAAATGGTTCATTCATGAGTTTATAAAGGATCACAATCATGAGCTTTTACCTGCCCTTGCTTATCATTTCCGGATTCAGAGGAATGTCAAATTAGCTGAGAAGAATAATATCGACATTTTGCACGCAGTTAGTGAACGGACCAGGAAAATGTATGTTGAGATGTCGAGGCAGTCTGGGGGATATAAGAATATCGGGCCTCTTCTTCAGAGTGATGTCAACAATCAGGTTGATAAGGGTAGGTATCTGGCTTTGGAAGCAGGAGATTCACAAGTGCTGCTTGAGTACTTTAAGCGTATTAAGAAAGAAAACCCCAAATTCTTTTATGCAATAGACCTAAACGGGGAGCAACGTTTGAGAAATCTCTTTTGGGCTGATGCTAAGAGTAGAGATGATTACTTGAGTTTCAATGATGTTGTATCCTTTGACACTACTTATGTCAAGTTTAATGATAAACTGCCACTTGCTTTGTTTATCGGTGTGAATCATCACTCCCAACCTATGTTACTTGGCTGTGCATTGGTTGCTGATGAGTCAAAGGAGACATTTGTGTGGCTGATAAAATCATGGCTTCGAGCAATGGGTGGTCGAGCTCCTAATGCTATACTCACTGACCAAGACAAATTCTTGATGGCCGCTGTTTCAGAGCTCCTACCAAACACTCGTCATTGCTTTGCATTATGGCATGTGATCGAAAAGATTCCTGAATATTTCTCCCTTGTGATGAAGCGGCACGAGAATTTCTTGCAGAAATTCAACGAATGCATCTTTAGATCTTGGACAGATGATGAGTTTGATATGAGATGGTGGAAAATGGTCAGCCAGTTTGGACTTGAGAATGATGAATGGCTGCTATGGTTGCATGAACATCGCCAAAAGTGGGTGCCCACTTTTATGAGCGGTGTGTTTCTGGCGGGTATGTCGACGTCTCAGCGTTCAGAAAGTGTGAACGCTTTTTTTGATAAGTACGTCCATAAGAAAATCACGCTGAAGGAGTTCTTGAGGCAGTATGGTGCGATTCTGCAGAATAGGTATGAAGAGGAATCTGTTGCAGATTTTGATACTTGCCACAAGCAACCTGCGTTGAAGTCTCCCTCGCCCTGGGAGAAGCAAATGGCAACAACCTACACCCACACGATATTTAAGAAATTTCAAGTCGAGGTCTTGGGGGTTGTTGCTTGCCATCCTAGAAAGGAAAAAGAAGATGACAATATGGCTACGTTTAGAGTTCAGGACTGTGAAAAAGAGGATGAATTTCTTGTAACGTGGAGCAAATCTAAGTTAGAACTTTGCTGTTTCTGCCGTATGTTTGAATACAAAGGGTATCTCTGTCGGCATGCCTTGATGATTCTGCAGATGTGTGGTTTCGCCAGCATCCCACCTGGATATATTTTGAAAAGATGGACAAAAGATGCTAAGAGTGGAGTATTGGCTGGTGAAGGAGCAGATCAGATACAGACCAGAGTTCAGCGTTATAATGATTTGTGTAGTCGAGCCATCGAATTAAGCGAGGAAGGTTGTGTGTCAGAAGAAAACTACAACATTGTATTGCGCACGCTAGTTGAGACTCTGAAAAGTTGTGTCGATCTGAATAATGCTAGAAACAGCATCACTGAGTCTAGTAGTCAGCTTAATAATGGTGCTCATGAAGAAGAAAATCAGGAAATGTCGGGCGTAAAAGCAACAAAAAAGAAGTCTGTTTGTAGGAAAAGAAAGGTTGGCTTTTATTGCAAACCAATATATTTGATAGTCGTGCATGTTCTTAGTTTCGAAGGCTTAAGCTCATCAAATTGATTTTATGCAGGGACCACAAGAAGCTGACCAAATGCTTGAATCACAACAGAGCTTGCAACCAATGGTTTGTGGTTTAATTTGAATTTCTGCAATTATTTTGGTCATTGTTACAGTGCATTTTCTTATATGAGATGAAGAGTAGGATGTCTTGAATATTACTTTATAGTTTAATCATTTTAATCGTTTCTGCAGGAAAGTATAAGTTCAGAGGGAATGGGCATGAATGGTTACTATGGTCCTCAACAAAACGGTCAAGGATTGGTATGCTATGTTAGTTCATTTTTACAAATCTGGCTAAGCGTTTCGACATCTTTTTCAACCCTGATACTCAAACCTGTTTTAACTGTGGATATAGTTAAATTTAATGGAGCCACCTCACGAAGGCTACTATGTTAATCAAAGAACCATCCAAGGCCTGGTGGGTTTAGTATATACTTGAATTCTTGAGTCGCTAAAATATGTGCCTAGTATAAGTTAGTAATATGATACGTTATGGTTTATGCGACTTCAGGGACAACTGAACTCCATAGCACCGGTGCAGGATAGTTTCTTTGCGAATCAGCAAGCCATGCCTGGGCTGGTACATTATAGAATCCTCTAGACTGATTATAGAAGCATGATCTTATTAGTAACTATTTTTCGTTTTATTGTCTGGCGCAGGGCCAAATGGATTTCAGGCCTCCACCCAATTTCACTTACAATTTACAGGTCTCAGCTGCTTGAATAGATTCTTCCTAGTTGCTTCACTTTGAATGAGGATTATTATCTGTGCTTTAACCACATGTTGATTTTTTATCTTTCAGGAAGAGCATTTAAGATCTGCCCAATTGCCTGGTAGTTCATCAAGGCAGCTATAGTAACACGTTACTGAATATTTTTGAGAGAAGGTTTGTCCCAGGAAGAAGCTGTTTCAAACATGAGGAAGAAAAAACGAAAAAACTCTCAGATTCTTTCTTGGAGCTGAGTTGCTATGACAAGACGAAATCGTTTAGATTGGTTCTTTCTGTACATTATGGGAATTGGATGCTTTTGATGTGTGGATGTGGGTGAATTATTGTGTATCTGATTGAATAATTTGTGATTACATAGAATGAAACATCTGTAGGCTGTAACACTTTATCTAGAAGATACACAAAGTCTCTGTAATTTGGAAACACTCAAAAAAGTAGTCAAAGAAGACAAGCTAGAGAAGATTAAACTTGAACAAAATTATCTTCAAATGCAACATAACAAGAGTTGAATTACAAAAATTAGAGAAAAGTAGTTAGATAGATTTGTTGTATAACAACAAATCACAAGTTAAAATTACAAGAGATAACAAATTCACATGCTTGTATGGTTACAAATAGAAGAAACACAAATTCACATCTGTGGGCTGTAACACTTTTTATCTAAAAATACACAAAAGTCGCCTCTGTGATTTGAAATACTCAAAAAGTAGTCGAACTCGAAGGAGCCAAGAGAGAGATTATTATTATTCTTTTTTTGTTATTATTGCTAATCCCGTAAAGACACTCCATCCCTGGTCGGTCGTTGGGGTTTTGGTGGGTGTGACGTGACCCAGAGTTGGTGAAAAAGATAATTAATTGAGAAAAAGATCAGAAATTTACCAGAGTTGGTGAAACAAAACATTTGCAAATTAAAGAGAAAACATAAATCAAAGGTTGAGACTTTGAGAGAGATACAATAATTCCCAATGGAGAAAGTGAATCAAACCTTCTTCTTGTCTCATGGATCTCCAACTTTAAGCATAGACGATACCTTGGAAGCGAGACAATTCTTCAAATCATGGACTCACAAAGTTCTTCCTCAAAAACCTAAATCGATCTTAGTCATCTCTGCTCATTGGGACACCAAATACCCAACCGTCAACACTGTTCTTCGTAATTCAACGATCCACGATTTCTCTGGCTTCCCTGATCCCATGTACAAGGTAACCAAAAAAAAAACCCTAACTTTGCTTTGGTCAATCAACAGATTCACAATTAGGGTTCTTAGATCGTTGAATGATGCATAAAGTTTTGATTTTTATAAATCTATTGGGACTGTTTTTTGAATGTTTTCTGTAGTTGAAATATGAAGCCCCAGGAGCGATTGAATTAGGGAAAAGGGTTAAAGAGTTGTTGATGAAAGAAGGTGGAATGAAACGTGTTGATGAAGATACAAAGAGAGGGCTTGATCATGGAGCTTGGGTTCCTCTTATGTTGATGTATCCAGAAGCTGATATACCTATTGTTCAACTCTCTGTTCAATCAAACCAAAATGGGAGTTATCATTATAACATGGGTAAAGCATTAGCTTCGTTAAAAGATGAAGGTGTGCTTATCATTGGCTCTGGAAGTGCTACTCATAACTTGAGGAAGCTTGACAATAGTATCACTCATGGCGCATCGGTTCCTTGGGCTTTGGAGTTTGATATTTGGCTTAGAGATTCTCTCCTTCAAGGAAGGTTAGAGAAAGTTTAAACCTTTTTTTTGCTGATTAAGTTTATGAAAACAAATCATTGATTGTGTATGTGTTTTTTCAGATATGGTGATGTGAATGAGTGGGAAGTGAAAGCTCCGAATGCGAAAATGGCGCACCCGTGGCCCGAGCATTTGTATCCGTTACATGTTGCGATGGGTGCAGCAGGTGAAGATGCAAAAGCAGAGCAAATCCATACAAGTTGGCAACTTGGTACCTTGTCTTATTCTTCCTATAGCTTCACTTCTCCTCTTTGAAACATTTTCAAGCTTCATCTCCTTCACTTGTCTTTGATTAAGCATTTTGTGTGTTCATCTAATAATCCTAATCCTGTCTTGTAGACAAAAATACAGATCCTCTGAGTCTGTACTATTATATATGAATATGCCATGTGAATTTGAATAAATTGTGTTCTTTGTATTTGTAACACTTTTCTCTGTTCAACATCTGAACCTTAAAATCTCAAGAGTGTTTCTACTGTTATATATGCTGAGTGCTGACTAGTCACTATGTCTATGTGTTGGTACTTATTCTGAGCAAGTTTCTCACAATCGTATTATTAGTGGTTAATATAGCCCGTAGCCACTACTTTCATATCATTTATGTAATGTTTAACAACACGTACTTGTCAAGTTGTCATACATCCTAGGAATTCATGAGTCATCCTAGTATTAAAAAGGGGTTTGCTTAGTGAATATGACTCATCCTAGTATTCAACAGGTGACAAACACTAATCAATAGAAAAATATATCCAATGTGAAACTAACTTAAAGACAGAAAAATAGATCTAAGTTAAAGTAGATCCAGGTTGTTAAAAAAAACAAAAAAAGTTAAAAGTAGATCCAATGTGAAACCAACTAAAAGACAAAAAGAAGATGGATTTTTTTTTTTTTTTTTTTGTCACAAAAGAAGATGGATTAGTATTAGATTATTATCCAACTGTGACATAAACCTAAATATAATTGGAAATTTATATGGTTTCTTATTCTTACAATGACTTGATTCATATAATTTTTGTTCATTTTTCAAATATGCGAAAAAGTATCTCTCTTAATAAATATAAAGAAATTATATCATTTTATTTAATAGAAGATCAAAAAAATTGACCCAAAAAAAAACAAAAAAATAGAAGATCAAAGACAAAGATGTAAAGAGGAAATATGAAGATCGAATGGGAGAAAGGAAACAAAAAAACTCAAGAGATAAAATAGCATTGAGTCTTTAACTTAACACTTGATCATTACATCTGATCATTTCACACTTAATGTCACATTTTACACTTACACTATATGGCTTATCTCTTTATTTTGGAGTACAATTTATGACTTCCCTCTCACTCACCAAACAAAGTTTGAGACCATGTCTTATACTCATATCCCAATAACCACTTTTCTTTTGTTTTATATATGTGTTCTCACATCTTCAAAACATGCTTTCAAAGTATTGCCGAGAGCCCGAGACGTACAGCTAGCTATCAAGTGAACTAAGCAAAGAGCCAAGAGTAGGACGTATGCATAGTTTACGATTTATTGAGTGGATTAAAGTGCCCACATTAATTGAAAATCCATTTTAGTTTTGATAAACGTGGTAAAAATCACTTAATTATTAAACCATGTATAGTGGTATATTTGTTGTGCTAAAGTTCTTACACCACTACTCGGGTTGAATTCTAAGCCTGATCGAGAAAAGGAGAAATTAGGTCCGATGGTCCCTCAAAACCGACTACAATCTCATACCCCCTTTTCCATCAAAATAATTTCTCAAAAACCTTTCAGATAATATTACCCTTAATGAAGGTTGTTAAAAGTTAAATATAATTAAACCAGTAATTTTTCAACGAAAAACACAGTAGCTCAGTGGTTGCGAGCTCCATGCGCACGTGCGCGCATCCAGGATTCGAATCCCACTATGCGGGGTACAACTAGGTACAACTAGGGTGCAACGGGTACAACAGGTACAACTGATACAACTAGGATGTTTGATTTTTATTTAAAAATTGTTAAAGGGGTAGTTTCGTCCTTTCATTAAAGAAGAGGGGTATGTAGAATTAAAGTGGATGTGTAGAAAAGAATTCTTGGGATAAGGGCACAAGAAAATTAAATCACCCCCAAAACACAATAATTCAGTCTTTTTTTTTTTTTGTCAACACTATAATTCACAGTCTAAAGTCTAAACATATAAATTTTATAATTCAAATGTCTTTGCTTTCGATCATTTCTAAAAGATTTATAGCATATTTGCGTTCGTTCATTTCAAGCGGTTCTACATCGTTATTTTATTTTATTTTTTAAAATATTGAATTTTTATTGCATATGTTATGATTTGAATTTCTAATAGATATGATGGATGTGTAACTAAATGAGAAATTTTGAAGTGCATTTTTTTTTGTCAAAAAAATATAAATATATATATATATATATATATGTACTTCTTATTTTTTAATATATGTAAATTACAATTTTAATTATTAAACAAATGTGTTTTGTTTTTTTGTGTGGTAGATGACTGAATTTGAGAAATAATGGTGTTTTTATCACTCTGAAATATCTAAGAGAGGAGGACATAATCGAGTTTGGTACAGTTTTAATTAACTCTAAGACGTTGATACTAACGGATTACAAGCATATATGCATTAAAGCATCTAGTCTAGGTGTCCCTCACCTCAACAATAAATTATGTTTTCTGAGGTCCATAGGTTTATTTACACATACCTTGATAACAAAGAATATACCATAACATTGAGATTAATGGTTCGAAAAAACTGTTTAGCGACTCTAACAAATAAATTTCTAGAGTTGAATGCATGACAGATATTATGGATTGATATAAAGAAAATTTTGGAGAGAGAATTGTTAATAAGTCGCTCGAAGGAGTTGCTAGAAACTATCAAGTGGATATTGGAAAGATTGGAGAAAAACTTGTTTCTCAATCTAGCAAAAAATTGCAAGACTAGTAGGTGAATTTTGAAGTTTTTAAGTTTTCTGTACACTCTAGGCGTAAAAAAATTGGTGGATATTCTAGCCGAAATCATATGATAAATAGAGGAAAAAATATCGGCTGCACCACACCACGAAAGAGGTAGACAAGGTGAGAGAGTTGGAAAAATGAGATAGATTATGATTTTGATTTTTGATTTTTGATTAGCTTTTCTTTGTTTCGGTTTATTACCAAACTAGTTGTTGTTGGAGAAGAGAGAGAATGAGTTTGATCAGAGAAAGTTTGTTTGAAAATCTTATCTCATTCAATTGATTAAATGAAAACTATAAAAGTTATGTGTTATATACAAGTATAATCTAAACCAACTAAACCAGGGCTAACCAATAAACCTATATACAAACCAATAGTCCCCCTCAAGATGAGACGAATATATTTTGAAGACTCATCTTGGATTTCAAATGTTCAAATTGAGGAAGAAACAATGGTTTAGATAAGATGTCTGCCACTTGATCTTCTGTTCGAACATGAAGCATCTTGATGAGACATTTATCCAGCTTCTCTCGAACCGTGTGACAATCAACCTCGATATATTTGGTTCGTTCATGGAAAACGGGGTTGGTGGAAATGTAGATAGCAGCAGTGCTATCAGAGAAAATAACTGGAGTGGAAGGAAGACCAATTCTCAAATCAGACAGCAACGTAATCAACCACATCATTTCGCAGGAAGCAAGAGCAAGAGCACGATACTCTGCTTCAGCAGAGGAACGAGAGATAGTCTGTTGCTTCTTGGATCGCCATGATATAAGAGAGGACCCCAAGAAGATAGGAAAACCAGTAGTGGAACGTCTACTGTCGGGACAAGAAGCATAATCCGAATCAGCAAAGCCTTTGAGAGTAAGGTCCGGGTCTGCAGAGTAGGAAATACCTTGTCCAATAGTTCCTTTGATGTATTGTAAGACCTGATAAACCACTGTGAGATGAGAGGTGCGAGGAGCAAAGGAGAACTGGCACAACTTATTCACAGCAAATGTAATGTCAGGACGAGTGATCGTTAAATACATCAATCTGCCAACGAGACTGCGATACATCTCCTTATCCTCTAACAAATCACCAGAAGTATTGGATAACTGCAAATTTGGGACCATAGGAGTATTTGCAGCCTTGCAAGCCAACATACCAGAAGTTGTGAGAAGTTCAAGAGCATACTTACGCTGACAGATCGAGATTCCAGAAGTATTGCGAGCAATCTCCAAGCCCAGAAAATTTTTAAGAGGACCAAGCTCACGAAGCTTAAAACTCTGTTTTAAAGCAGCTGTTAAGGCATTAGCACTCGATTCTGAAGTGCTGGCAATGACTATATCATCAACGTAAACCAAAACAGCAAGAAAATCATTCCCACGGCTTTGAACAAAAAGTGTGTGATCACCATGACACTTTGTGAACCCCAATTGCAGAAGAGAGACTGAAAATTTGAGAAACCATTGACGGGAAGCTTGTTTTAAACCGTAAATGGACTTCTTCAGGCGATAAACTGCATTCTTAGGCAAAGTAACTCCCATAATCTCTTCATAGCCCTCCGGTAGCCGCATATATATATACATATATATATATATATATATATCTTCTTCCAAATCACCATTTAAGAAAGCATTTGATATATCAAGTTAGTGGAGAAACCATTTCTTTGAAGCGGATATCTTGAGTAACATCTTCACAGTGACCATTTTTGCAACTAGAGAAAATGTCTCATTATAATCCAGACCCTCTTTTTGAGTGTACCCTTTTGCTACCAAACGTCCCTTGTATCTTTCAAAAGTCCCGTCGACATTGAACTTCAAGGTGAATACCCACTTGGAGCCAATGACTTTCTTGCCAGGAGGGAGGGTAGTGATATCCCAAGTGTGTGTACGTTCCATAGCTCCAATCTCCTTATGCGCTGCATCACACCATTCTTTGGAGTTCTTTGCCTCATTGTATGAATGAGGAATATGAATTTTAGTAATGTTATTGATATATAACATATACGATGGTGAGAGGTTCGAATAATAGAGAAAAGAGGAAATGGGATGAGTGATATCATTGTTCAGAGAGTAACAATGATAATCATTTAAATGAGCAGGAGGTTTCCTTACTTTGTGAGAAATTTGTGTTGATGGAGAAATTTGTGATGATGGTGAGGAAGGAAGAGGAAGAGATATGGTGTTACCTGGAGACAAAGAATCCATCGGTGTGACGTTGTCGGCAGGAGGAGACTGTTGTGGGGGATCTGCCAGTGGAAAGATTTGTTCATGAAACTCAACATGTCGTGATACAACAACATTACTCACCAAATCCATCACCTTGTAACCTTTAAAACCAGTCGGATATCCCAGAAAAATACATGCTCTCGATCTTGCTTGAAATTTATGTCGTTGCTTTGGAGAAGTCGAGACATAGCACATGCAACCGAAGGTTCTAATGCGAGAATAATCTGGTGACTTGGTCGTAAGAATCTCATATGGAGTCTTGTCGGAGAGTAATGGAGAAGGAGTCCGGTTTATCAAGAAGACAGCGGTGAGAACACAATCTCCCCAGTAAGAGAGAGGCACTTATGACTGAAAACGTAAAGCTCTTGCAACGTTTAGAATATGTTGGTGCTTACGCTCCACAACTGAATTCTGTTCAGGTGTCTCAGGACATAAGTGATATGAAACAATCCCTTTTGATTGATAAAATTGAAGGAACTGCAACTCTGGAGCATTATCTGATATGACTGATTTAACTGCAGTGTTGTATTGTTTTTCAACTTGATTGATGAAAGCAGGAAATACTGAGAGAACATCACTTTTGTTCTTGAGTAAGTAAATCCAAGTAGCTCTGGAGTGATCATCAACAATTGTCAAAAAATACTTATACCCTTCAACTGTTTCCACTGAAAATGGTCCCCAAATGTCTATGTGCAACCGCTCAAAAACCGTATTACAAATATTGTTTTCAGAAGGAAAAGAAAGTTTCCTCTGCTCAGCCAAGTGACAAACATGACAATAAGCAGGATTCTTATTCTTATGTGTAGTAGTTCCTAAAGCTTCAGAAATAACATCCAGTCTTGAATAAGAAGGATGACCAAGCCTCATGTGCCATGTTCCAACATCCACCATTGCATTTAGCGAAACTGATGAAGATGCCGTATCAAGCACATAGAGTTTTCCAATCCTGCGACCTTTACCAATCATCACCCCCTTGATAGGATCTTGTATTTCGCAACAAGAAGTATCAAAGGTCACACGAGAGCCAATGTCATCAGTTAAGGAACTGATACTGATAAGGCTCAAACGGAATTCAAGGATAAAAAGAACATTCTGTAGAAGGAGATCCTCGGTCAATTGAACCTTTCCAACTCCACTGACCAGTAGGCAAATTCACAAAACTAACCACAGAGGTATCCAAGGAAACAAAACTGTTTTTGTCATGTGACACATGGTGAGTTGCACCAGAGTCAATCACCCATTTGTCAGTAGATAGCATATGTTTCGAGGCTGCTAGAATACCAATAAAAGAGTATGTGGAAGGAGAGAATGTGATACCGGGTGATCAAGTGGAGATTGAGGTGTTTGTGAAGTACTCGCTTCAGTCGGAGTTGTAGCAGTCGGTGCATTAGACAACTGAGAGCTAAATAAAGCAATGATGTTCTGCAAATGATCCTTCGAGAGATTACCAATCAAACCATCAATGTTGACTGGAGACTTATCAGGTGTAGGAGAAAAAGAGACTTGTGCAGCAACAACAGGTGGTTTCAAAGATTTGTCACCAGATTTACCTTTAGGTGTGAAACCAGGTGGAAATCCATGCTTCTTGTAACATCGCTCAGCAATGTGTCCAACTCGGTTGCAGAATGAGCAAATAGGACGACCTTTGTGCGGTCCATTTTGCACATACATGACAGTAGGAGAAACAGGAGAAAATGGAGAAGAAGGAACAACATTCTGAGAAACTTGAAAAGCTGAAGAAGGAGCAACATGTGAGAATCCTTTCTGACTGTCGTCCTGATCCAAAATGTTGTAAACTTCAACCAGAGTAGGCAAAACCTTCTTTGCAATTATCTGTCTACGGACAATAGCATAAGATTCATTGAGACCAGCCAAGAATTTAACAGTCTTTGCTCTCTCTGCTTTCAGGTGAAGTCGAGCTCCTTTACCACAAATGCAAGGATCATCTGGTTCCTCCGTACCATCAAGTTGATCCCAAAGTGTCTTCAGATGAGTATAGTACTCAGAAAGAGACATGGAACCTTGACGCAGGTCTTGAATCTCCTGAGTGAGATTATATGTACGTGGGAGATTGGTCAAGTGAAAGCGACCGTAAAGATCATACCATATATCCGTAGCATCTCTTAAACGCAAGATACTACGGTAGATCTGAGGACAAACAGCATTTAATAACCATGATTTCACCATATTGTTGCATCTGGACCAGAGATCAAAGTTTGCATTGGTCACCAAAGGCCTAGGTAAACTTCCATCAATAAACTTAATCTTATTCTTAGCATCCAGTGAAATACGCATAGCATAGCTCTAGTCATCATAGTTCGTTTCATCTAAACGAAGAGAAATGATGTTCAAACCTGGGTGGTCAGCGCTGTGCATATAGAACAAAGACCGAGAAGGATCAGCGATCAGCGGAAGAACAACATCTCGCGAAGCTCCAACAACCTAAGATTCGGTAGCTGGAGGAGAAATCAGAGCAGAGATGTTGACATCGGAGGTAGATCGCGTCGATCTTCGAGCAGCGAGACTTGATTGGACCTTCGAACGATTTGGTTTCCGATTCGCACGAGCTACAATCACTATTGAAGCTAAAAGCAAGAACAGCGAAGCTTAAAGCGAGGTCAAGGATGGAGATAGAGAGCTCAAAAACAAAAAATCAGGATGAAATCGGAGCAGATCGAAGCGTTGAAGGCTCTGATACCATGTTGGAGAAGAGAGAGAATGAGTTTGATCGAAGAAAGTTTGTTGGAAAATCTTATCTCATTCAATTGATTAAATGAAAACTATACAAGTTATGTGTTATATACAAGTATAATCTAAACCAACTAAGCCAAGGCTAACCAATAAACCTATATACAAACCAATAGTTGTTTGTATAGAATGTAGTGGAACTGATATAAGATACAATATTTGTAACATTTTCTTATTTTTCTTTTGTATATGCACTTGAACTTGAATGTAGAGCAACAACATATGGAATATTTTGAAAGTTTTTAACACAATTTCTGGGAATTACTCTTTTAATTTTTTGATGATTTTCTTTTTGTGAAAATTTCCTTTTTGAATTGTCTGTTATACATTTAGGGTATAATTTTGAGATAGTATGATTTAATATTTAAATTTAGATTTTAATTCTGAAATTTTAATGTCAAAATATTGTGCTATTTTTGGAATTTATATATAATGTGCTAAATTTGAAAACAAAATTTATTTTTTTACTATTTGTGAGAATTACCTTTTTAATTTCCCTACTGTTAGAATGATTTATCTCCTTATTTTCTTAGGTTATATATAACGTTTATTTAATCTTTTGTTACTTTTGACCATGACGTAGTTAAACCCCATCAAAGAGAAAGTGCTCCGTCCACTAATCAATATACGATTTTATCCCCTATCCTTAGGTTTTATTTTAAAGAGATGGAACTGGTGAAGAAAAAAGATGGAATCATGCGACCACCTCAACAGACTAAAGCCACTAGTTACCACACAAGACTAGTCTTTCACAGATGAAAATTTTAATGAAGAAAAATTGAAAAGCACACGAAAATTTCATGAGCGTAGCTTATATAATAGACATATAATCTTAGAGCTTTCTTAGCTTATAAATAGACATATCTAATCTTGGATCTTCTTCACAACCAAAACTTCTCAAATGGATTATCATACCAAGAGCATGCCTAATCTATTGTGGTTTACAGTTCTTTTAATACCAGTCGAAGTGGTTTCGTGTGCGAGACAACATCATATAAATTTCTTGGCAAAAGAGGCAGATCTCGTGACAGATTTGCCCGGACAGCCTGATGTGACTTTCAGACATTACGCTGGTTATGTTCCTGTCGATATATCCAACGGAAGAGCTTTGTTTTATTGGTTCTTTTAGGCCATGGATCTCCCTAAAGAGAAACCTTTAGTTCTCTGGCTTAATGGAGGTAAACCCGATATAACTACAAATATTGTAACATTTATTTTGTAATGATAACATGTGAAAAGTAGACTGATAAAGCGGTTCCATGCATGGTTAAGTTGGTATTTTTCTAATGTTGTCTGATGGGCGAGAACATTTGGACTTTTGTTATTGGTCCAGGGTGCTCTTCTGTGGGATATGGAGCAACACAAGAAATTGGTCCGTTTCTAGCGGACACCAAAGAAAAGGGACTTAAATTTAATATATACGCATGGAATAAAGGTAATCTTGTTTTATTATACAATTTTGCTACCATCATCATCATCATCATCATCATCATATAATTCTATAATAATTAATGAAAAGGGTTGGTTTGCTTATGCAGAGGTCAACATGCTGTTTTTAGAATCTCCCGTTGGCATTGGGTTTTCGTATTCAAACACAACTAGCGATTATCTAAATCTTGATGATCACTTTACAAATAGGTCTATTATTCATACTATATATATACTCTTTTTTTTAGGACAAACATATATAAAGTTTTTGTCCTTAAACTAGCTAGCTAGGGGATTTTATACATAATATTAGTAAACATAATTGTATGTTTTATTCTTTTTCTGTCATCAGAACAAGATGGATACACCTTTCTTTGCAACTGGTTCAAGAGATTTCCAGAGCACAAAGGAAATGACTTCTATATCGCAGGAGAAAGTTACGCAGGTTAAAATAAAAAAATCATCTTATTTTAAATTTTAACAAATATATACCTCTAACTCTAAGATTCGGTTTTATAATTTTTTGTTGGCCAACGTGTATTATATAGGAATATACGTACCCCATTTTAGCAGAGGTCGTGTACGATAACAATAAAAAGAACAATGATTTGTCGCTTCACATCAATCTCAAGGGTTTTTTGGTAAGTTTGAATATCTCAAATACTTGCTAAGTGTAAATAAACTATACAATTTGCATGGCGAGATCTTAAATTCAAATCATATATGTAAATCTAATCCGACGTCCCATTTATTTCTTCTTTTTGCTATTCACACTACAAATAAAATGGTTGATTGCATCACTTAAACAGTATCACAAAAGTAAATGATATCACAAAAGTAAATGATATCAATTTAAATAATTTATTAATAAATGATGCATGATTATGTGTTTAGCATCAATTATTATTATTGATGTCGTAATCGAATAATTTGACATCAGTTAAATAAAAGTGATATAATTTTATTTGAATTTGCATCAATTCAAAAATATTTAACAGAAAATATAACTTACACCACTTAATATAATGATACAAATTTTATATCAATTAAATAAATGATACAAACCTGATATCAATAATAAAATGATGTTAATTCACACACATTCTATTTAAATTAAATAAATATATGTATTCCAGAATTTTATTATATCAGTTGCATAGAACTGATGCAAGTCAATATTAATTTACATGTGTCAAAACTCAAAATATTCAATATTAATCTCTTTTATTCTCCAAGGATCAATTTATTTTTCCATATAAAATCAGAATCAAACATATATTACTATTTCCCAAAAAAAAGTTTTATAAATTTCTATTATTAATTATTTTAAAGATACGAAAATAATATTTATAAAAAAATAAATTATGTTTATTTTATTTTATTTATGAAAATATAATAAATACGTTTTCCGCCTAACAAACCTGCAAAAATATTTTATTTTCAAATAATTAATCATTATTTCACAAATATTTCCATAATTAATAATTATTAAAAAAATCTTAAATGTTTAAAAATCAATATTATCACAAATGTTTAAAAAACAATATTATCACAATTAATCAATATTATCACAAATGTTTAAAAATTAATATTATCACATATATTTTCCATAAATAATAATTATAAAAATAAAAGAAAACAGATCTGTTTAGATATCGTAACCTGTTCTCCATCTATAAAAGAAAAATAAAATTGAGAGTGATCAAATCAAATACTTTTGTAGAAGTTCTTCTTTGAATGTCAACAAGACAACCACTGGTAAATCAAATTATGTATTTATAACACATCTTCAGCATATAATCATCACATCTAAAACATTTAAAGGTAAAATTTATGTTCTTCTCCCTATTTTATATCAACTTTTTTTTATGATCAAATATAGAATTCTAATTGTTCCTCTGTTATTTTTGTTTATGTATTCAGAAAATTTCAAGATAAAACAACAATGTCATGAAGACGATGGAAAAGAAAGGGAGGGAACAAAAGCAATATGTGTTTCATATAACACGATACATATGACACTTCAGCAAGAAGAAAAAAAAACTCAGTTATCAATTTATGATCTGAGTTCATATCAGTCTTTTTTTTTTTCTGTTTGTAATTCAACGTTGAATTTATGATCTGATCATTTCATATTAGTTTTTTTTTTCTTTTTGTTGAATCTATATTAAATTAGATGCACTGTATTTATGTTTATTTATTTATTTTGTAAATAACAATTTTAATAAAAGATATTAGTACAGATTCGAAAAGATTTTAATAGATATCAAAGACAAAAAATTTCATATTAAAATAATTTCGAACATATTTTAAATAAATGAATCTGTTATTATTATTAAAACAAGATTTCATTTATAAAAACTGACACAATAATATAAAATCATTTGTTAAAACTGATTTAATCATCAGTTTGAAATAAATTGATGTAAATTATTTGCATCAACAAATAGTAAATCTTTTTTTAAAGTGATACAAATTATATTTACATCATTTAAATCTGATGCAAATAAAGAAAAAAATGATTGAAAACAACATATTTTTTGTAGTGCCAGTTGGGGAATCCTGATATATCAAATCCAGATGATTGGAGAGGCTGGGTGGATTATGCATGGAGCCACGCAGTCATATCGGACGAGAGTCATAGAAACATAAACAAGTTGTGCAATTTCAGCAGCGACAATGTTTGGAGCAATGTTGAGTGCAATGAAGCCATGGCAGAAGTTGACAAGCAGTACAACGAGATCGATGTCTATAGCATCTATACCCCCGCTTGTGAAGGAGCTTCTGCGCAATCGTTTTACTTGGCATCAGCTCAATTCGAAACAAATTATCAAATTAAATCTAAGAGGGTATGTGTATAATATTTTTAAGTTATCACATCAACAAAATACGTTTTCTTTTATATTTTAGGCCGAAATTTACATTTCCAAACTACTCTTATCTTTAATACCAGAAAAAAAAAACATTATTCTCTGTTTCACAAAGAGTGTATATATATGTTAAAACAACATTTAATCATCAGTTTCAAAAAACATTATGTTAAAACAACATTTAATTTAAAAAGAAAACAAAAAGTGTATATATATGATCCTTAAAATTATTCTCTGTTTCACAAAGAGTGTTGCTTCAAAAATTATTTTTGTTTCATCACAGTATAACACTAACGACCATCTTTTTTTCAATGCAGATTTTTTAATAAAATATCAATTTTATCCCTAATTTTTCAAGTTAATTGAAGGGAAACTAGTTTAGTGTATTAACAGAAAGGATATAACTATCAAAAATTTCTTAACTGTGTTGAAAGTAGTAAAATTAGACTCTTTATAAAATATAGAGGTATTAAAAAAGCTATATCAAGTGTCTTTGGAACTTAACAAATTGCTGTTGTTTGCATGCATGCTTTAGATGCCGCGAAGGCGCTTGGGTGGATACGACCCGTGTTTAGACGATTACGTGAAAATATATTACAACAGAGCAGACGTTCAGAGCTCTTCACGCAAGTGACGGAGTTAATCTCAAGAACTGGAACATTTGCAAGTATGTGTTTTATATTTTCTTTCCGATTTTTTTTTTTTGGGGTATGATATATGATAGAACTTGTCTGAATAGTTCTTGGTATTCTGATATTACAGTATGTAGATCTTTCATGACTGGACTTATTTAGTGACCTCAGTATTGCCTATATACGAGAAACTCATCGCGGGAGGATTGAAGATATGGGTTTACAGGTAAATTGCAAAACAAAACCAGTACTATCAAGATTGAATATTAAATGGTTTCTAATTAGATGCAATATTTAATGGTATAGTTAGATGCACATCGTGTACTATTTATTCAAGATTTCAAGTCATTATTTTCAGCTCGTTTTCATTAAATAAAAAAAACTATGGGTTTATGCCAAAAAAAAACAAAAAAAGAATCAAGAAGAATAAAAAAACTTATGGACAGTGAAGCTTATATGTATTGTAGAAAAATAAAATAAAAATGTATTGCTTCTTAAGCAAGTGACCACTATACGTTCTATTCTACAATACATAACGCCGGCCATCCCACTGGCTAAACCGTTGGCTTGGTTTCCTTTCTGTGATGGCTCTCATTGGTGACACAGACGGATGTGTTCCAGTACTAGGAACTCGGTATAGCTTAAACACACTAGGCTTACCCATCAAGACACCTTGGAGGCCATGGTACCATGAGAAACAGGTCAATATATGATCTCATATGATAGATCATCTAATTAACCGGTAATCTTAGATTCTTGATGATTCTTGTATTACAATAAACAATACAGGTAAGTGGGTGGGTTCAAGAATACGAGGGTCTAACATTTGCAACGTTTAGAGGAGCTGGACATACAGTGCCTAGCTTCAAACCAAGCAGCTCCCTCGCCTTTTTCTCGGCCTTTATCAAAGGGGTTCCTCTGCAGTCCTCACGGGCAGAGTCGAACATCAAGGATTAAAAAGATGATTTGGTACTCATATATGGAGTCTTTTAAGGTTTCAAAAGGTTTGGAAGATTATGGGTTTTGTAATGTGAACTTGTCTATATGGCATATGCATAGATAAAGATTGTAAGCGAGAAGATGTAACTTTCTATGGAATGATCATTATGATCAAAGGAAAGCTTTCAACACTACGTCAAGTAATTTTCAAAATGTACGTTTGCTGAATCATAAGCAATTCTTGTCTCCCATTTACACTCTTTCAGTTTCAAGTTAATATTGAGGTATTTTTTGCCTCTCCTAAATTTCATTTCGACCTTTTCTTTAGTTTACACCACATCCCATTTTTGGCATGAATCGTTGCGCCGCTCACGAGTTCAACGGATTCCGGCGATCCACGCAGCTCAACATCGAACTTCTGTAACAACATAGCTAGTGCAACGGTAGATTCCATCAGGGCAAACTGGTCACCAATGCATTTCCTTGGTCCTCCACCAAATGGTAAGAATGCAAAGTCTGCTATGATCTGTTCTCATCATAAATACAACTCAAAAGGTTTAGTCTTGTAACAAGGCACAAGAGAGGTAAATACAGAAGATTTTTCAGTTGTAGACTGATCCCTCACTAAGAGAAAGATTTGTAAGTTTTGGATTTTCACCTCGTTCGGATATAGTGCCCCAGGACTTCGAGATGGATCAAAGCCAGCCCATCCTTCAATTCCATTGCTCTCCTTTGTTCTTAAGAACCTCTCGGGCTCAAACTCGTGGGGATTATCCCAGAAGTAAGGAGATCTATGGAGATTGTACACCTGTAAGCAAATACACAACATGGGATTTTAAGAAAACTCCGGGTTCTATTGAGGAACCACTAAAATAATTAGAAACTGCGACTCACAGATATGAAGATATCAGTTCCTTTTGGAACTTGATAACCACTTTTTTCACCTTTGTATCCTCCTGTGAATGCAAGCAGTAGGGAAAGACATGGGTAAATTACAGATATATGAGCTATGGACTAAGTCACTCTCAAGTAGTTGTGCAGGTTTAGAATTTGAAATATACCGGGCAAGGTTTCTGGTTTGAGAGTGCGTCTGATGAGCAAAGGTGGCTGAGGATAGAGACGAAGGACTTCAACAACGATCAGTCGTATGTACCTGCAGAAGCATGGAAAAGTCAACGATTTAAGTAGAGACCAAAAGAAAATATTAAAGAAGATGTCTTTCAAGTTAACGTACTCAAGCTTTTTCATTGATTCATAAGTAGGTGCACCTTCACCAAGCACGGCATCAATCTCAGCTTGAGCTTTCCTTATTTTTTCCGGATTCTGCAAATTTAATAGAGAATGCTAAGACTGTACAATGAGGTTTAAAGCAGTCACGGAGAAAATGAAAAAGTGCATACTTGTGAGAGAAGGTATACAGCCCAAGTAAGAACTGCTGCTGTTGTCTCGTGACCAGCAATTAGCATAGTCATCAAGTCATCCCTCAGCTGTAGAAACAATTGTGTCAAAAACAGATAAACCAAACACAAAAGAGTAAAGTAAGTTTGTTAATCAGAAAGTGATAAATCTTACCTGCCGGTCATCAATATCAACACCGCGCATATCGACTAAGAACCGCAAGAGACTTGCATCCTATGGATATAAGAGTACACAATCAGAGGAGTTTCATAATGGGATTAAAAAAAGGTAAGGATTCTTAGATAAACCTTGAGATTAGAGTAGTCCCTTTGCTGGAGCTTCTCTACATCTGTTTCCTGATAGAACAAATAACAAAATGAGAACAGAACAGCAGAATCAAGAAGAAAAGAAGTGAAATACCTCTCTTGTCTCTTTGGCATTTTGAATGAGTCCATCAAGACAATCATTTATAATCTTCAGATCGCTTTGGAACTTCCGTTGCCTCGGAACTATCCATCTGGCAGGAGGAAAATTCCAATACGGGAAGTAAAAAGTAGATCGATGCTCTGCCTCGTAAAGAGTTCCATAAACTGCCTGTGATGTTAACAGAAAACATCAATGGTCTGCTTACCTTCGAAAGACTAGTGAAGAGCCAATTCGTAGAATGACTTAAAATTCAAAAACCTTAATCACAGGGGACTCTTTTGTGACAGAGCCAAAGTCGTAGTTGAACACGCTAAGCCCTATAATATCAAGAGCCAAACTCGAGAATTCTGCTTCCAGATCCAACTCGATCACGTCCTCTCCACTTGAAACTTCTTTGTCCCTTAAGAGTTTCTCAGATTTCAATATCATTTTCTCCGAACAGTCACTAAATACTTTGACCATGGCCTCCAGATACATTGTATGGAACGCAGGAGTTATAGCTACAACACATATTGGAAGGAAACAATCATTAGTGCCATGGGCTTATGATACTGCAATATCAGAAACTTAGAGATCACAACGTGCTTTATACCTCTTCTCCTTAGCTTCCAGGTATCTAGATCAGCCGGTATCAACCCTTTTCCCATAATCGGTTCTAAGATCTCAGCAAGAACTCCCTATATAAACACAGGACATTAACTGATGGTACAGAAGTAAACAAAAGAAATGTCTCTTCATCAATCGAATATTCCCGTTACCTTGTCATAAGAAAAAGCGTTTTCCCGTAGGACATGCCTTGCAACAATAGGATCTGAGATGACAACAAAAGCTTTTGGACCAAACGCAAGCTTGTACACTCCTCCATGCTTTTAAGGCAAGAAAAAAAAACCACAGAATCAAACAAACTAGCTACCAAAAACTAAAACATTGAGATGATGAATCCACATTATAATATGTACCTCCAAGAACCAGTCGTAAAGCGATAAAAAGAGAGGCTTTCCAAACAAATCAGAGACAGCTCCTTCAGCAGTAGGCATTGAACCCAAACTTCCACCACTTAAGAAATTAGTAAGAAGGTTGCTCGCATTGTCCAAAATGTTACCATTCGTCTTTGGTTCTTTGGTATCACTAGATTGGCACCTAACCAAAAAAAAAAAAAAAGCTTCCCCACAAAATCAAACTCCGTTTACAATTCTATTCCAAAAGCTCTAACTTGGTCTTCTTCTTTGGTTCTAAATTAAAAATCAATACTTTATACTGCAAAAAGCCCCCAAATTTCATCAAACCTAGACCTAATCTTAAAGTTGCAAGCAAAAAAAAAGAGATTTTAGAAGGTGGAGAAAGCAGAGAAACCCCAACCTGATGGAAACTGAAGCTCTCCGGGAATTAACAGAAGAGGAAAGAGTCTGAGAGTAATCACTCCTACCCAGATGAACACCGCCGCCATGGAAGTAACATGAATGAGTAGCAGCGGCAGGGAAAGCCATGGCAGCTACCATCTTCAAATGAAACGAGAAGCTCTAATTCTAAAGATTGAACAACTTTGAACATGTTTTCTACTTCTTTACTTTATCTATTCGCTGAAAATGGCCACTTCCAGCATAAACGACACAAGATTGCTTGCACTTGCAACAAAAGATTGTTTAGTGCTGTTTAAACTGACACGTGTCTTTCTATTATCTAACTCAACAAAGATTTAGCACATTGGTCAGATGGTCAAAACCGCAAAAGTAGGTTTGGTAAATTAACTGAGCCAAACGTATCGACCCGAAACTGAAATTGGAGAACCGAACCAAATTTTTTGTAATATCAGAATGTTATTATATAAAAGTTTGGTTTTTAACAATACATATATTATATCAAATTGAGATAAACTTTTTTAAACCTCATCTTAATTTGGATATATATTTAGGCAATATTACTAAATGACTCTATTCGTTGTATTTAAAACCTCCATTTCTTGTAAATCAATTACACAGTTAAATGGCCAATTACGATATAAAAAAACAGAATAAAGAAAAATTAGAGAGAATATAAAGTATAAATTATTTTAGTTGAGATGTGCGATTTTGCATACTAGTATCATTTGGTATGACTAGTAATCTTTTTTTACTTAAAAAGGTTATGAGTTTTTCCAAAAACATTTAGGTTTTTTTTGCATTTTATGTTTCCTTTTTTACACTTAATATTTTTTATCTTATAAATATTATGCGTATTTTGTTTTTCTTAGAGGATGATGAAAAACAGCTAAAGAAAGAGGGACAAAGAGACAGAGAGGAAAACTTTTCATAACTCTAAAAAACTGATTATAGTTAAATTATGCGGTAGTGCCTGGAGAGAAAGAGACAACATCTTGTTTAAGGTGAATACATATGGATCTCTATTTACTTATGTTTCTAAATTTAGGTATGGTAATAACCAAATAAAAGTGAGACGACAAATCTTAAAATCTTAAATGATCTGTTCTTACTATAAATTACAAATTTTAGGACAAATCTTATAGATTAAAGTAAAACCATATGTAACTTGATATCCGATTTCTATCATTGGAATTTCAAGTAAATATTTTCTATAACTGATTAGTTAACTGGTTGCTCGTTTGTTATTTTCTAAAACATGTGATCTTAGTTGGCTTCAATTGTGAACATCGCACATCTATTTAAATTCTCATCTTCCAATTGATTTTGTAACTCACAAGAAACTTAGTTTTCTTTTCTACTAATAACACTCTCTTCTCCTTACCATTTACTTTTTCACTGTAAGTTTTACAATTACGGTGGGCACAATGAGCTCCTCAGGAGAAGAACGCGGTGTTGTTGTTGCGGAGGCCGAGCCGCCAAGAGGGAATAGAAGCCGATTTGCTTTTGCTTGTGCAATCTTAGCATCAATGACGTCTATCATCCTTGGTTACGGTTTGTATTCGTTATGAATTCTTATCATTCACTAACGACCCATATCAAGGTTGGTTTGATTTTATGGTTTAGATAATTATCCTTACATTTTATGGATGTTGCAGATATAGGAGTGATGAGTGGAGCTGCAATTTTCATAAAAGACGATTTGAAACTGTCGGACATACAACTTGAGATTCTTATGGGGATTCTAAATATCTACTCTCTAATCGGTTCAGGCGCAGCCGGTAGAACTTCCGATTGGATTGGAAGACGATATACCATAGTGTTGGCAGGAGCCTTCTTCTTTTGTGGTGCTCTTCTCATGGGTTTTGCCACAAACTATCCTTTCATTATGGTGGGTCGTTTTGTAGCTGGTATCGGTGTCGGTTATGCTATGATGATTGCACCTGTTTACACCGCTGAAGTCGCTCCTGCTTCTTCACGTGGTTTCCTTAGATCTTTCCCTGAGGTACAATAGATTCTACCTTTATTATTATTTGAACTATATATATATAGAATTTTACATGGAGGTTGATGATAATATGTTTATTTTTTTATGTAGATATTTATCAACATTGGTATACTTTTAGGATATGTGTCCAACTACTTCTTCTCCAAGCTACCCGAGCATCTCGGCTGGAGGTTCATGTTAGGCATTGGAGCGGTTCCCGCGGTACTCCTAGCCATAGGAGTGTTGGCAATGCCGGAGTCCCCACGGTGGCTAGTCCTCCAAGGTCGCATTGGAGATGCTTTTAAAGTTCTTGACAAAACCTCAAACACTAAAGAAGAAGCCATCTCTAGGCTCAATGACATCAAACGTGCGGCTGGAATCCCTGATGATATGACAGACGATGTTATAGTCTTGCCAAACAAGAAGACTGCTGGGAAAGGGGTATGGAAGGACCTTCTTGTTCGACCAACCCCGTCCGTTCGACACATCCTAATAGCATGCCTTGGCATCCACTTCGCCCAGCAAGCCTCTGGAATAGGTGCAGTTGNTTCTTCTTTTGTGGTGCTCTTCTCATGGGTTTTGCCACAAACTATCCTTTCATTATGGTGGGTCGTTTTGTAGCTGGTATCGGTGTCGGTTATGCTATGATGATTGCACCTGTTTACACCGCTGAAGTCGCTCCTGCTTCTTCACGTGGTTTCCTTAGCTCTTTCCCTGAGGTACAATAGATTCTAGCTTTATTATTATTTGAACTATATCTATCTATATATATATATATATATATAAAGAATTTTACATGGAGGTTGATGATAATATGTTTCTTTTTCTATGTAGATATTTATCAACATTGGTATACTTTTAGGATATGTCATGTGTCCAACTACTTCTTCTCCAAGCTACCCGAGCATCTCGGCTGGAGGTTCATGTTAGGGATTGGAGCGGTTCCCGCGATATTACTAGCCATTGGAGTGTTGGAAATGCCGGAGTCTCCACGGTGGCTAGTCCTCCAAGGTCGCATTGGAGATGCTTTTAAAGTTCTTGACAAAACCTCAAACACTAAAGAAGAAGCCATCTCTAGGCTCAATGACATCAAACGTGCGGCTGGAATCCCTGATGATATGACAGACGATGTTATAGTCTTGCCAAACAAGAAGACTGCTGGGAAAGGGGTGTGGAAGGACCTTCTTGTTCGACCAACCCCGTCCGTTCGACACATCCTAATAGCATGCCTTGGCATCCACTTCGCCCAGCAAGCCTCTGGAATAGGTGCAGTTGTGCTTTACTCTCCGACCATCTTCTCAAAGGCTGGACTAAGATCCAAGAATGACCAGCTTTTAGCTACGGTGGCTGTCGGAGTTGTCAAGACCCTCTTCATCGTGGTAGGGACTTGTGTGGTTGATCGGTTTGGACGTCGTGCCTTGTTGCTTACAAGTATGGGGGGGATTTTTATTTCCTTGAATACACTTGGAACTAGTCTCACAGTAATCGATAGGAACCCCAGAAAACTATCAAGTGGGCTATAAGGCTTAGCATTACAACAGTAATGTCTTTTGTGGCATCATTCTCAATAGGTGCAGGCCCCGTGACGTGGGTTTACTGCTCAGAGATATTCCCCGTGAGGCTAAGAGCTCAAGGTGCAAGTTTTGGAGTCATGTTGAATAGACTTATGAGTGGTATTATCGGAATGACATAACTGTCTCTTCCTAAGGGTCTCACCATCGGTGGTGCGTTCCTTCTCTTCGCTGGAGTTGCGGCTGCCGCATGGGTCTTCTTCTTCACTTTCCTTCCGGAGACACGTGGTGTGGCTTTAGAAGAAATGGAGAGTCTCTTCGGGAGCTACAGCGCAAACAAAAAGAACAATATTATGAGTAAGGATAAAGAAGTTGTTGATGAATATTGAGTCTATATGAATAAGGGAAGACGTGATACGATTACTTATCTTTTACTTGCGTATCGATCTCTTTACTGTGCACATATTATGTTTCCTTGTATAGCTTCTAGACTCTATATAAAGTCGTATGTACTATCCTCTAATACAAATCATAAATTCATACATTTTTTATATGGTATCAGAGCAATCCTATACCGAGACCTAATTTTTTTTTTCTCTTCTACTCCGCCGCTCTCTTTTTCTTTTCTTTTTTGCTCATCTCCATCATGTCTCAATCCGACAACTCCCCTGTCAACACCACCGTGAATGCCACCTCTGAAACTGTCACACCAAACTCTGAAGCTCTTCTCAATGTCAATATGACAAATGTTACACGGCTCACTCCTACCAACTACATCATGTGGAGCCGTCAAGTCCATGCTCTTATTGATGGGTATGGTCTTGCCTCTTACCTTGATGGCTCCAAAGCGTTTCTTGCCGAAATTGTCACAGTCAATGGCACCAGTATCCCCAATCCTGCGTACACCAACTGTCTCCGTCAAGACATGCTTCTCTACAGTGCACTTCTCGGTGCTATCTTCGTCTCCATCCAGCCGATCCTCTCTCGTGCTCACACTACCGCTGAGATCTGGACCACACTTGCGTCCACCTATGCCAAACCGAGTCGTGGTCATATCCATCAAATGAAGATCCAACTCAAGAACTGGAAGAAAGATACCAAAACAATCGATGTGTATCTTCAAGACCTTACCACCCGTTTTGATGAACTGGCACTTTTGGGCAAGCCTCTTGATCACGAAGACCAAGTGGAGCTCATCCTTGAAGGTCTTCCCGGAGGAGTACAAGACCATCATTGACCAAGTCAAAGGTCGTGATACACCCCCCCCACCCTCACTGAACTGCATGAGAAACTCATTAACCATGAGTCCAAGTTGCTGACAACCCAACCTCTCATGTCCACACCAATCACGGCCAACGTTGCTCTCCCTCAACGTACCAACACCAATACTCGCTCGCAGTATCGGTTCACTCAACGCAACACCAACTGGACTCCCTCGTCTCGTCATCCTAATGACTTCCGAGCACCCCGTCCGTATCTTGGTCGTTGTCAGATCTGTGGTACTCAAGGCCACAATGCCAAACACTGATCTCAACTCGCCATGTTCCAGCAACAGCAACCACATGCTAACTTAACCACTACTAATGCTTGGCTGCTTGACTCTGCTGCAACTCATCACATCTCCTCCGATCTTGCCAATCTCAGCCTGTATCAGCCTTATACTGGTGGAGAACAAGTGGTTGTTGGTGATGGCAAGGGTCTTCCCATCACTCACACTGGTTCGGTTTATCTCCCATCTCAAACTCAACCTCTCCCACTCACCAATGTTCTTTATGTGCCAGACATTAAAAAGAATCTCATTTCTGTTTATCGCTTGTGCAACGCTCACCGTGTTTCCGTTGAATTTTTTCCGGCGGCTTTTCAGGTGAAGGCTCTGAGCACGGGGATCCCGTTACTCCAAGGCCGTGTCCGCAATGAGCTCTATGAGTGGCCATCCTCCTTTTCTCCTCCTTCCGCCTAATCCACCACCACCACCAATCTCAAAGCTGATGCTTCTACTTGGCACTCTCGACTTGGCCATCCTTCATTCTCTATTTTACAGAAAATGCTTTCTAGTTTTAATTTACCTGTTTCAAATTATCCAATAAAACCACTTTCATGTGGTGATTGCTTCATCAATAAGAGTCATAAGTTATCTTTTTATAAGTCTTCTATACACTCCTCTCGCCCTCTTGAATATTTATTCACCGATGTGTGGACTTCCCCTCTTCTTTCTGTTGATAAGTTCAAGTATTATCTAGTTATTGTGGATCACTTTACTAGATATACTTGGCTTTATCCCCTCTCCCAAAAATCACAAGTCAAAGACACCTTCATCAAATTCACCTCTCTTGTTGAAAATCGATTTTCTACTAAAATTGGAACTCTCTTCTCCGATAATGGTGGCAAATTCATCGCTCTCCGCTCTTTTCTCTCCACACATGGCATCAGTCACCTTACCACTCCTCCTCACACCCCAGAAAAAAATGGCCTTGCCGAAAGACATCATCGTCATATTGTTGAAACAGGTCTTGCTCTCCTCACTCATTCTGGTCTTATGCTTTCTCTACTGCTGTTTTTCTTATTAACAGAATGCCCACTCCCATACTCTCCTTCCGATCTCCCTACTCTAAATTATTAGCCCAAACACCAAACTATACCAAACTAAAAATATTCGGCTCTCTATGCTATCCATGGCTAAAACCCTATACTACTCACAAACTTCAACCCAAATCTGCACCCTGTGTCTTCTTAGGCTACTCTCTCACTCAAAGTGCATATCTTTGTCTTGAACCAAAATCAAATCGTTTATATGTTTCATGCCATGTTGTCTTTGATGAAACCCAATTTCCCTATAAACTTCTCTCAAACTCTTTGTCTCCAGCTTCTCCTAAAACTACACAACCTTCCTCTTCATGGCTTCCTCCTCTCACCATTGTGCCCTTTTCTTCTCCACCACTCACAGCAGCTCCGTCGCGGTCTTTGGAGTCCCATGGTGCTTCCACGAGCTCCGCTCCTTCACCACCGTCAAGTCCACCGGAATCAACTCACCAATTGTCGCACCATCCTGCTTCACCGTCTACCCCGACGTATGTTACCAACACCACTCCGGACACATCGCCTCCACAATCGCTCTCCCCGACGTTGCCATCTCCCTCACACTCGGCCCAACAGAACTCATCACCACCAAACTTGGCCCATTCTGCAGGCCCATCCACTTCTTCTGAAGTCCACAATGCTCCATCTTCACCTTCGCAATCGTCCACAAGTCAAGATTCTCCATCCCCGACACGACAGCTTCCCTCCGCCTCTACTCAAAATCCTCAACAGCCGCATGTTCTTCTGCCTCAAAATCAGCATTCAATGCAAACACGATCAAAGAATCACATTGTCAAACCAAATCGGAAATTTGGTCTCTCGTCTATTCTCACTGCTGCCTCCACAACCGAACCCCAAACTGTGGCACAAGCTCTTCGTGATCCTCGATGGCGTCATTCCATGTCAGATGAATTTAACTCTCAACTCCGTTATCGCAACTGGAATCTGATTCCTCCGGACCAATCTTACAATGTCATTGACACCAAGTGGATTTTTCGAACCAAATTTCTTCCCGACGGTAGTGTGGACAAATTCAAATCTCGACTGGTTTCTAAGGGGTACAATCAACAGCAAGGGATTGATTATCAAGAGAATTTCAGTCCGGTTATAAAAGCAACAACCATTCGCGTTGTTCTTGATGTTGCTGTCTCTCGGTCATGGCCAATTTGACAGATCGATGTCAACAATGCTTTTTTGCAGGGAACACTCACCGAAGATGTCTATGTCTCTCAACCAGAAGGGTTCGTTGATCCTGATCGTCCAACTTATGTCTGCAAGTTGAACAAGGCGTTGTATGGGCTTAAACAAGCACCACGTGTGTGGTATCTTGAACTCAAACAATACCTTGTAAGTGCTGGTTTTCGTAACTCTCTCTCTGACACGTCTTTGTTTGTTTTTCAACGTCATACACTCTTGCTCTACGTCCTGGTCTATGTTGATGACATCATAGTCACTGGCAACAATGCGGTAATGGTTGAACAAATTCTCACCAAGCTTGGCGATCGCTTCTCCGTCAAGGACATGGTGATGTGTCATATTTCTTAGGCATTGAAGCAATCCGCACAAAGTATGGTTTACATCTCAATCAACGAAAACATGTGTAAGATTTGTTGGTCAAAATGAACATGCAGGATGTGAAACCAGTAGCTACACCAATGGTAACAACTCCGAACTCACACTGGTTGGCAAATCTCATTCCAATCCCACTGAGTATCGCACCTTGGTTGGAAGTCTTCAATACCTCTCGTTCACCAGACCGGACATTGCGTACGCCGTTAATTGCTTATCACAGTTTATGCACTAACCCATGTCAGATCATTGGCAAGCAGCAAAGCGTGTGCTATGCTATCTCGCCGGAACCAGTTCCTATGGTATGTACTTCAAGAAGGGCAACCCCCTAACACTCCACTGTTTCTCTGATGCTGACTGGGCAGGTGATGTTTCCGATTGTGTTTCTACCAATGCCTATATCATTTATCTCGGTGGTCAGCCTATATAGTGGTCTGCTAAGAAACAGAAGGGTGCTGCGCGTTCATCAACTGAAGCTGAGTATAGAGTTGTCGCTAATGCTGCTTCCGAACTCATGTGGATATGTTCTCTCCTCTCTGAACTTGGCCTCTCACGGACTACTTCACCAACAATCTACTGTGATAACATTGGTGCCACCTACCTCTGTGCTAACCCAGTATTTCACTCACGCATGAAACACATCGCCATTGACTATCACTTTATCCGTGAACTCATCACCAATGGCAAACTACGGGTTGCTCATGTTTCCACAAATGATCAGCTTGCTGATGCGTTTACCAAACCTCTTCCGCGTTCAACATACCAGTATTTGCGCAATAAGATTGGAGTCACTTTAGTCCCTCCATCTTGAGGGGCGTATTGAGTCTATATGAATAAGGGAAGACGTGATACGATTACTTATCTTTTACTTGCGTATCAATCTCTTTATTGTGCACATATTATGTTTCCTTGAATAGCTTCTAGACTCTGTATAAAGTCGTATGTACTATCCTCTAATACAAATCATAAATTCATACATTTTCTATAATGAACAATGAACAAAATTTGTTTCCATTTCATTATTTGGTCAATGGAACGTCAAAAGATTCTCATAACCGAATCTTCATGGGGCGAGTGCGACTACAAAGAAGATTAATAGAGGATTTGACTTGCCATGTTTAATCGATCATTTTGTATAGCTTTCATAAAAATAGTAAGAAACTCTTAATCTGTAATTTCTGTTAATATTAATGCCACATAGGTTTGATTACTTTGTTTGGACGATTTGCAAGTTTATAATTTAAAAGTGTGTTTGTTGTGGGTCAAAAAGTGATTGTAATGTAGTAGAAGATTCTAATGGAAATTAACGATTTTTCTAATTGTTTAGGCCATGAATGTTTGGATGATTGTAAGACGGTTTTAGATTATAGATTGTAGATTTTTGTTTTTGGTTTATAGATTTTGCAAAATAAAATAAAATTTTAGAAATAAAAATTGAAAATAAAAAATTCATAGAGGGAATTCTTAAAAACCCATTAACATGAACGTGACCAGTGGCGGATCCAGAACTAAAATTAACATGGGGCATATATAACTTTTTTTTTGATATAATAGTTATATCTTTTTTTTGCATCTCATATTTTTAAAATTTAAGTTTCTGAAAAACTTTAAAAATTCAACTTTTTTATGAGGAATATCATTGTCATTGATTTTTACATTTTTGAAATCTAAACTGAATCAAAAATTGATCTACTGAATTTACTAGATGTATTTATTAATATTTTAGAAAGTACAAAAGCAAATAACAAATTAACTTGTGCATTTTGGAATATAAGTAAAAAAGAAAGAAAAAAATGTAAATAACAACCAATTAAAAATGTAAGAAACAAGAGAAAAAAATTGTGCATACAAAATGAAAAGACAAAACGGGGCATAATAAATGAAGAACAAATAATATTGGAAATATGAAACACATCATCCCTAACATCTACTCCGACACTAATAGTCATTTGAGCTAATAAGCTATAACAAACAATAGGTAATCTTTTTTTAAATATAATTAGCATGGGGCACGTGCCCCACCTAGTCCCTCTTTGGATTCTCCCCTGTTATGTGACATGTGTCATTTGTTTCAATAAGATGTTGACAAATGTTAATTAGAAATGTTTTTATGTTATGAAATATATAAAATATATTTAGAAAAATGGTAAATCCTACTATATTAATTGAGAAGTACAAATATGAAACTAACATTATAAAAAATTACATTATCATGCCATTGGTGTTAAGGCAAATATTTAATTTTTCAATAAAAGTTAAAATGTAATTTAATATTAGACAAATAAAATCTTTTAAATAACTTTTAGTTTCAAAATATTTATTTTCTTTATCTAATTAATTATATGGCTTTCTCTAATATCCTTGACGATTTCCACCTGCTTTGGGCCGCCTTTCCCCTCTTCTCCCTGTCCAAGAAACCTCGTTCTTCAAATTTGAGAGCAGATTGTCTTGCTCGGTCGTTTAGATGTTTAAGTTCATCTATTTCATTTGTAAACTCTTTCCCTCTGAGTTGGGTTACCAATTCTGGAGTACTTTTCTAATTAATGTTTGGTTGACAAAAAAAAAAATTATAAAACAATCAGAATTTTAAAAACTAAGATTTTATATATAAGTATATTATATAAATATTTTTTAATAACTCTATTTAAAAGATTTTGTTTAGATTTTCAATTATGATTTTCCTATCATCTTTTTTTTTTTATTTTATTTACAAATTGTTTTCAATTATCATATAATACTTATGTTTAATAATTAAGTAGAATTTTTTTCTGTATATGTTGTGATTTGAATTTTTTACAACAAACATATATTACTCAATCTATGAAGAAAGAAATGTGTGTTTTAATGTTCCACATTGACGGGTTGGTAAAACTAAATTTATGTTGATGATAAATTAAAAAAATTTATTTGCTCACAATTATTATATTATAATTAATACTTTAAAATATTTCACAAAATAATGATGTAAATACAACAAACCAACAATATAAAACTGTAATATACATCAAACAAATTAAAATACTATAATATTCTATAATAACTACTATTCTAAAAGATGTATGTAAATTTACCAAATAATTTCAATATAAAAATAAATACTATCTTAGACAAAATAATTTTTATAAATAAATATAACAATAATTTTTAGAAAAACATGTTGAGTCGTGTTGTATACAGCACGAGATATCTCCTAGTTAATATATATTTAACTCTACAAATAAACAAAAATGGTATACTATATAATAAATAAATAATAACATTCTATTTTTATGATAAAGACTTTGATTAATTTTATTGAGGCTTGTAGAAACAGATTGTTTCTATTTAGTTGGTACATTGGCTTGTAAATTGTTAACTATGATTCAAAACCAAATTAAATTCTAAAACTAAGAATCAAAAGAGTTGAAATGGAACCGAGCCAAATATTCAAGTGGATTAGACAAAAGTTTTAGAAGGCGAGAAGAAAGACTCAAAAGTTTGTTTGAAAATCGCAAGCTATTGCAATTACAATTGAGATTGCAATTTTAAAACTATGGGATCGTTGCAATTAGTGATAAGATTATTCTTCTTTTTTTGTCACGCAATTGATCGTAAGGTTGTTCGGATTGTTATTTGTTGCGACTGATTTTTAAAAATTCGGAATTATTACATTTAATATTTATTTGTGTATTAGTTGTAACATTTTAAATTATGTATTCTATATATATAAATTTAAAAATATAAACTAAGTACTCTACCAGAAAATAAAATCATAAACCAAGTCATATATAGAGCAAAACAAAATAAGTTATAAATTTGAATCAATAATCAATAAGGTAGTCTACATCTTACTTGTAATGGTGTCACGTAAACCTTTCATAAATCTTTTAATGGATCATTTGATCAGCTCAGAGTTCTATCACTGATCGGCTACGTAAACTTTTCGTCACTAAATTTTTAAATCGCGTTACTGATTTATTGTGTACTCACAAGTTTTAATTAAAAATCGTAGCAAGTAGCAACTAATTACAGCGTTTAATTGCAAAAACATAACTGTCAAACGAACATCAAACATTTTTTAAACCAAAAAAAAAAGGGAAAATCACTAGTTTGACCCAAATTGAGCAGTTAATTGCTAGATTAACTCCTAAAATTTAAGGGTCAGTTAGGTTAGTTTTATACCGAAAATACCCTTTTTTGCTTTGTTAGGAAAAAAAAAAGTCAATATTACCCTTGGTTAAAAATTCCTGCAATTTCGTTTTTTTTTTTTTTTTAATAAAAGTCTGCCATACAAGTAATGGCAGATTAATTTGCAAGTGGCAGATTTATTGTCAATGGCAGTTTTTCTTTGGCAGACTTATTTTAGATGGCAGATTAATTTGCAGAGTTTGACGGCAGATTTTGTTTCTTTGGCAGATTTATTTGAAGTGTGTAACGACAGTTTTTTTGTGAACAACAGATTTTCTTAACGCGACATACTTATTTATAAAGTCATGACAGATTTTCATTGTTTTAGTCAATTTTCTTGGAATTTTGTGGCAGATTTTTTATGATTGTTGTAACAGTTTTATTTTTCACTTAAAAAATCTGTCACATTGCGACAGATTTATAAACGTAAAATTAATTGCTAGTTTGACATATAGTGGTGACAGATTTTTTGTAAGTTATGACTGATTTTTGGATTGATGGAAAAATCTGTTGTTTGATAACAGATTTTCGAAAGTCTTTTTAAAATTGCTATATTGACCCACATGCACAATATACGTTATGGCAGATTTTCTTATGTTATGACAGTTGTTTTTTCCTACTAAAAAATCTGCTGCTTGATAACAGATTTATTATATATGAATACAATGATAACAGATTTGTTTTATGTTGATATAGTGACAGCAGATTTTTTAGTCATACTTTATTTTTAAAAATTATATTAAAACAATAAACATCATATTTTTTAATCATTTTGTTTTTTTCATAATCATATTTTTTAAATCAAAATATTAAATGCTATATTGTATTTTCGTTTTAAAAAAAAAGCTAAAAAAAATCTGGGTTTTTAGTCATTTTACCTAAAAATTGTGTCATTCTAGTTATTAGATAAATTGGAGTGTTAATCTAGCAATTAATTGACAAATTTGTGTCAAACTGGTATATTTTCACAAAAAAAAAGAAACATCACACATTTTTTTCCTAGATCTTCTTCTCGTTACAATATTCTTNCCCTTGGTTAAAAATTCCTGCAATTTCGTTTTTTTTTTTTTTTTTTAATAAAAGTCTGCCATACAAGTAATGGCAGATTAATTTGCAAGTGGCAGATTTATTGTCANTTAAATTTTGTCACTAACCAAAGCAAGATAAAAGTTCATCAAGAAAAAAAGAAAAAATTTAATTCCAGAATTGAGAAATACAAATCGACAACATCAAACGTTAGGCGACGACAACCTTTTTAAAATCCACGTGCACGAAGAAAACAAACCAAAAACCAACGGCTGTGATGTGTTAGATGGTCTTCCTTTGACCAAGTCGAACCAATTATTAAGTTTATACAATTTTTTTTTTAATAAAACAATGAGAAAGTCCATAAATACTCAACAAAAGGGTTCTCGTCTTTGATCTCTCTCCCATACCATAATAATAAGAAGAAGATGGCCAACTCCAACAACGACTGGTCTCAGTTCTACAACAACCAAACCTTCTTCACCACCGCTACAGCCTCCACAGTCACAACCACCACCACCACCACCGCCACATCAGCTGAATCTCCCCTGAACCCCGAAACCCGCCGTGTTGCAAAACCAACACGTCGGAGGTCTAGAGTCTCGCGTCGTACACCCACTACACTTCTCAACACCGACACAGCTAACTTTAGAGCCATGGTCCAACAGTTCACTGGTGGTCCATCAGCCGTGGCTTTCGGGTCTTCGTCTTCGTCTGGTTTTAGTCTTACCTCGTCGGATCCTAGTGCCGGAGCTCCGTCCATTGGCTATCAAGCTCCTTGGCAATACGCTAGTTTGCAGAACCAAACGGCTCATCATCACGAGCTTCCTCAGCAAGAGAGACCGTACATGTTCTCGTCGTCAAACAACGTGAGTACTCTAAGCTATCCTAACGCGGTGGTTTCCAATGGTTTTGTAGCGGCGGATGAGAGTAGAGACGGCGGAGAAGAAGGAGGAGGTTATGCTCCGTCGTCGGAGAGGAGTAACAATGTTGCTTCATGGTTGCAATGAGGAAACGGTGAATTATCATTCTTCAGAAATGGTTATTTATTTTTATTTTTTTTTACCAATTGGGAAGGGAAGAAAAAACACATAAAAGGAGGAAATGTTAGGTATACTGACTTTGTTTGTAGCAGAATGAAAACTTTGACTATTGTAACTTTTTTTAAGTTGTGTTTTATTTAAATTTCATATTTTGAGGACTTTGTCGACGCATAAATTTGAATAAACTAAAATAGCATTTACCAAATTGAGATATCGTCAATCCAAAAGTTAAGAGCTCATTTAGGAAGAATAAAGATGGCTTTGGAAACAAATGTAATGATCAATGTGATCATATGATATGGTAAATATTGATATATATTTTCGACTACAAAATTATACGTTATGTGAAATTTATGGAGTGTTACTGGATAGTGTATTTTAATGGAGTTAGATGTATTTCAAAATAAAAGTGAAATCTGCTGTTATTCAATTATGTAGTTGATAAAGAACAAGAAAATTCAGTGTTATATTCAATATCGACTTATTAGGTTAAGACTATCGAGTGTCATACGTACGTAATGTATATACATAAATAAGATTATAAGGATCCCGTAGTCGTATTCTATTGACCTCAAATTCTTGTTTATTTCTGAAAGACTGAAACTATATGGATCCATGATTTGGTTGCATGGGTGTGTGAAACTAACTTTTATATAAATATTAAGAATTGAATAGATGAAAGTTCTTTTCGTTTTGGCAATAGTTGCGGGTATCATATGACTTGTACAAAGAAAGGTCTATATATGAATTGTCTTTTCCATTTTCTCCTTCCTTCCATGTGATGATTAACTTTAAGAAAAATCTTAGTTGGCTTTTCAATTTAATGAAGAATTTTCTCTAAAGAAAGAGAAGTAAGGAATATTAGTTTACAATGCCGCCGTTGCTTTTCGTTCGGAAACAAGGGAAAGTGAGTCGGTGAAAGTAGGCTACCAACATGTGAAGAATCTTACGTGATGTTTTTCTCTTTTCTTTTCCTAAAAAGTGATTTATAATGGGAAAACGAGTGAAAAAACAAAAAAAAGGGTTAGAGCCTTATAGGACATGATGAAGGCACATATTTACATTTTTGGAGAAAAAAAATCCTTACGTGAATAATGTTTCCTTATTTCCTAATGTGTTTCCATTGTAGCATTTAACTTGAAGGGTGGCATTCCGGACATGAAAGGCGGGTTAGAAGCACTTAATGATCCTCTGTTCTTAACTCAGCTTTTAAAGCACTGTCAGTGAACCAGATATATGCACAATCAGCAGTAGTAGATGTGCTTCTTACATGCTCAGTAAAAAATGTTGACGTTGATGATGACCTCACATATCTTAGTGCTTCGGGGTCTATCTTATCTTCTTTAACCACATTTGGCCTCTGCTTCCTCTTCGTTGGTTTTGAATCTTGATATGTTGAGAAACATTGTTTTTACTGCGCTGAGACTCTCATGAAGCATCAATTTCATCTCTAGTCAAAATCATCTTACTTGTTGAGGCATTATTATTAGCCCTTCGGATGTGTCCAAAAACATCAAAAGATATTTTGTTGGCTCTAGCCAAATTCCGGAATGAAAAGTGATCAAGACCAGTCATACTGTTGATGTCTCCACTGAGTCTCCATCATACGTCTTCCTTAAGCAATTACCCAAAAATTTATAACTTATAAGTGGAAAAATGTTTTTTTTGGAGATTCAAAGTTAAACGTGAAAAAGATAATAATAATAATCATCATAATAAGTGAAGTGACCTTAGTGCATTGCCTAATGGTAAGTACTTAATGCAAAATGCACCATCACACCATGATCAAATTCTGCTTTTTATGAATGTAGAAATTTGGCTAATAGATCGACCTGTTTTAGTCTAATGATTGACCAGAAAAAAATAGTCATCATAATAATAATAATTATTATTATAATAATAATAGTAGTAATAATAATAATAATAATCAACATATCAGAAAACTTTTTGTATTAATCAAAATAAATAGTGTCTCGCAACACCAAGGTCTTCGACTATAGTAAAACACAAAATCCATTACCAGATGACATCAAAACCTAATTGCTTGTGAAATATTTTGATTCCAATATAGAAAACTTATCACAAACTAAAAAAATAAAAAACAACCTCTCAAATCAGTAATATCCAAAAGAATCTAAAACTGTAATTTAAATAACACCAAGAAAATATAAAGTCATGCATCATTGCAAAATTATATTAACGAAAATAACTTAATACTACAATTATCAAGAAGAAAACAAACTCAAAACTACAAATTCTAGTCTACAATGTAATTTGTTCAACTAGCATTGAACAAAGTCTTATATAACAAATTATAAAAACAACATAAATAATAATTTGAGTATAATTTGGCCATGTTTTTGAAATTAGGTATAATGAATTATTTACTTCTTAAGTTAACCTTACAACCTATAACATAGTTAAATAAAAACTAATAAAAAATATATTATTAGATCACTAAGTTCTAGCAATTATTTATGTCAGTGATTTTTAAGTATCTTTGAGTTACTTTAAATATGTATCTATGTTATAAACTCACTGAGTCTAAGACCATCTCTAGTGATTTTTCCTGCTTTTTTCCTTTATAATAGAGATCCTCTATAATAGGGGTGAGTTTTACTCCAACCCACCTCTATTCTGATCGCTATTTTTTCCTCTATATATAGAGGAACCCTTTGTAGAAAAAATAGAATTCCTCTATAAATAGAGGAAAAAAATAGTAATCTCTATTTTAGAGGTGAAAATAGAGGTGGGTTGGAGTAAAACTTAATAGAAGATCTCTATTATAAAGGAAAAAATAGAAGACCACTAGAGATGCTCTTAGTCATAAACTCATAATATATACATATAAAATATGCAAAAAATTCTACTGTTTGTTTATGATTTTGATACACTGTTTTCAGTTGATTTACATCTCTCCTTAAAATCCTAAAGCTCAATCAACCATATAATCCTCGCCATAATTATTTCATATGCTACTAGATTTCAGTTCTCGTTTTCAAATTGATAACCTCTTTCTTCTATTCTTTGTTGATTTCTAGTGCACTTACACTTTTGTTTGTATGGATTTGTTAGATTTTGGGATTCTCCTCATTTTTAAGAATTTTTGTGCAATAAAGTTTTTTTAATTAAACGATCTTTACATGATAATTTTGATAATTTAGTTAGATTTTTCATTTCTCCGCATATCTGAGAAATTTTAATTATGAAAACACAAATCATAAATTGTCTATCCTGATAATCTTCTAATTTTTCATTGTTTTTTTTGTTTAATCGAGTTATGGTGCACATATCCTTTTTGTGTGATGAAATTGATGTATTTAAAGATTTTCCATGATTTAAGAAGTTTATGATTTGATTTATGTTTACCGCTTTGCAATTTGCATATGAAACACTAATATCATGTAACAATGAATCTATATGTTTTAAAGATCTTGTGGATTAAAAATGTATTTAAATAAGAATTCAAGAGTTTTTTTTTAACCAATCATTAAATTAAATTAAAAGAGAATTCCAAGATTGGTTGCCCAAACAGACATATAAGAGTTTACAAAAGAAATTTCATAAATTAAAAATTTTGAAGAACGGATAAAACAATTTGATCCTGATCAAGGTGAAAGTAGGGAAAGAATTCAAGAGTTTTTTATGAGAAGATCAAATATATCGATATTCATCTATGTTTTATTATAAATGTTGTTGTAGAAAAGTCAATGGTTGTAACGAAAAGATCTAGGTCGATTCCGGTTTCTTCTTGATTTTTGTCACGGTGAAAATAGTTGAAAATTACACCAACTTGCAAATTGCCACTGTTACTGTTGCAATCGAATTCACCGATCAGGATCTTCGTAGATCTGATTTGAAATTGAGAAAAGAAAAGAAGTAAAAACAAGAAAGAACACACGCGATTTAACGAGTTCGGTTAACCGATGTGGTTAACCTACGTCTCGCCGGAGTTTTATTTCCGGAATCCACTAACTTGCTCGAACTTGAGCTCACCACGATGGTTACAAGATCATACCGATCTACTCTCTCTCTCTTTCTCTACAACATACAACGAATGAATACAAAGGAAGAAGAAGAGCTTAGATAAGCATAAGTCCAACAACCTTTCTCACGTGTGAGGCGTGTGAAATAACCAAGAGAGAAAGAGGACGCGTGGCAACTTCTTAGCGGATCAAATAACCTAAAGCGGACCTCAAAGAATCCTCGGTTATCCAGCTTAACCAGCTGATTAATGAGAACCCTCTAAACGGATTAGAGTCACTCTCACACTTAAGCCAAAATCGAATTAACAATCTCAGACTACAACCTTCAAATCTCCACCTTAGTCTGAGATTACTTACTTGGTGAAACTCCCTTTTATCCAAAACTCGGATACATGCTTAACGTTCAGCAGGACGACTTCAGTTCCTGGTAACCCGAAGCATCTGTAATGCTTCCTGAAACTTGGCAATAGGCAATACCTTGGTCAAAATGTTCGCAGGATTGTACTCAGTGGGAATCTTCACAACCGTGATCTCTCCTTTGTTGATAAGATCCCTAATAAAATGATACTTCACTGAAATGTGCTTAGTACGCTCATGGAACACAGCATTTTTAGCAAGTGCTATGGCACTCTGAGAATCACAATGAACCTCCACCGTCTTATGTGGAAAACCAAGTTCCTCAACTAAACCTTTCAACCAAACAACTTCCTTTACTACTCCTAACAAAGCAACGTACTCTACTTCCGTTGAAGACTGAGCCACAACCTTTTGAAGTGACGACCTCCAACTCACAGCATTGCCTCCTACAGTGAAGACCATCCCAGAAGTCGATCTCCTATGATCAACATCTGCAGCATAGTCGGAATCACAGTAACCAGTAACGACAAAATCTCCTCTTCTTCTAAAGTCCAAACAAGTCCTAACCGAACCACGTATATATCGAAGAGCCCATTTAACTGCCAGCCAGTGATCCTTGATTGGATTGCTCATAAATCTGCTAATTAAACCTACCAGATATGCCAAGTCCGGTCTGGTACCAAGCATTGCGTATATAACACTTCCTACTGCACTCTGATACGACATCTTCTTCATGAAACCGGCATCTTTCTTCAAGTTGTCTTCTGTAGCCGACTTTAGATTAAAATGAGCTCCCATGGGAGTATCCACAGACTTAGCTTGATCCATACGGAAATTGCTCGGAACCTTCATCAAATAGCCTTCCTGAGATATCTTTAAGCTTCCACTCGATATGTCCCTGATTATTTCCATACCCAGAATCTTCTTTGCTTCTTCAAGATCCTTCATCTCGAATTCTGAACTCAATACCGCCTTAAGAGCAACGATCTGACTCAAGTCAGTAGAAGCTACCAATATGTGATCCACATACAGCAAGAGATACACAAAGACATCACCTGAAAACCTTTTGAAATACACGCAGTAGTCATACTCGCTCCTAATGAAACCCTTTTGAACCATAAACTCATCAAATCTCTTGTTCCACTGCCTTGGGGCCTGCTTCAAACCATATAATGATTTCTTGAGTAAACATACCTTTTCTGGATGTTTTTGATCAATAAAACCTTCAGGCTGCTCCATCAGTATATACTCATCTAGATAGCCGTGAAGAAAAGCAGTCTTAACGTCTAACTGATGTAGCTCCATGTTGAAGTGGACTACTGCAGATAGAATGTATCTTATCGATACATGTTTCACAACTGGAGCAAAAATCTCCTGATAATCTATGCCCTCCTTCTGAGAAAAGCCTCTTGCCACCAGCCTGGCCTTAAAACGTGGATCCTCAACACCATGAATCCCAGCTTTCCTTTTGAAAATCCATTTACAGCTGATGACACTCTGTCCTGCAGGTTTGTCAACCAGATCCCAGGTTCCATTCTTCCTTTGTGAATCCATTTCCTCATTCGCAGCTCCCAACCATTTATCGCTATCAGAACTATTCATAGCTTCTTCAAAACTGGAAGGTTCTGAGCCTCCTCCATCTTCTGCTATACAACAGACATATGCAGTAAGATCCTCTTCCTCTGTTCCTACATCATAATCCCGAAACCTGACTGGAGGATTAATTTGTCTCCTTGATCTGTCTCGAGCCAGTTGATAATCACGAAGACCTTCAGAAGTATTCCCTTGACTCCCAGTTTCCTGAATCTGTCGAGAACTGACTGACTGCTGGTCTTGTATGGAAGTCTCTGTCAGATCTCCACCTTGAAAAGTACTATGTGTATCCTTGTTCGTACCTACAAAATCAAAACTAGAAACGTCATCAGTACTAAAAATAATTTGTTCATTACCTGACTGTTGTCCGCATTTGATCTTTTTGTACATGACATCCTCTCGAAACACCACATTCCTACTGACAACACACTTCTTGTCTTCTAGAAGCCAAAACTTAAACCCTTTAACTCCTTCCGGATAACCAGTAAAAATTCCTTTCTTCGCTCGAGGTTCAAGCTTTCCCTCACTGGAATGAACATAAACCAAGCAACTGAACCTCCTCAGGCCGCTTAAGGATGGCATCGCTAAAGTCCAAACTTCCTCATGAACCTTGAAGTCCAGAGCAGATGACGGAGATCTATTTATCAGATAGACCGCTGTAGAGGCTGCTTCAGCCCAAAACCTCTGACCAAGACCACTCTCGCTCAACATACTTCTTACTTTATTCATGATAGTTCGATTGAGCCTCTCAACAACTCCATTTTGTTGAGGAGTATATGTGCATGTCCTATGCCTCACTATACCCTCATCCTTGCAGAAACTGTCAAACTGATGATTACAGAATTCCAGACCGTTATCTGTTCGAAGTCTCTTTACCTTTCTCTCCGATTGAGTCTCAACCATTTTCTTCCAGTTGACAAAACTCTTGAAAGCCTCATCCTTAAAACGCAAAAAATATATCCACACCTTTTGTGAAAAATCATCTGTAAAGGATATGAAGTACTGACACTTCCCTAAACTCATAGGAACATTGGGAGAACCCCAAAGGTCTGAATGAATGTAGTCCAGTTTTTCCTTCGTAACATGTTGAGCTGAACCGAAGCTGACTTTGTGTGTTTTTCCAATAACACAGTCCTCACAGAAACCTATCTCCGTAGACACACAATCCTTCTTATCAAGAACTTGAAGACCCGTCTGGCCGATATGTCCGAGTCTACTGTGCCAACAACATGGCTTTGTCATCTCCCTTGACCTGATCTGCAACCTTCCTTGACTCAACAGCACAAGCCTCCGAAACTTTAGCACTACCTTGAAAAATATAGAGAGACTGACGCCTCACTCCTTTCATAAAAACAGTATTACCCTTCACGACCTTCATAACTCCATTACCACCTCTGAACTCGCAACCTTTGGCTTCGAGTATGCCAACCGAGATCAAATTCCTTGAAATGTCAGGCATGTACCTGACCTCATGGAGCAGAAAAGTGGTTCCATCTGAGTTTTGGAACCTAACCGAACCAATTCCCTATCCCTCACAGTAAGTATTATTGGCCTTTGGAACCTTACCATAGGAAACTTCTCTTAACTCGACGAACACATTCCTTCTCGAAGTCATATGGAAAGAACATGCAGTGTCCATGATCCATTCATCTTCAGTGATTTCTCCCATGATCAGATTGACCTCGGACGCCACTAAACCGACGAGATCTTTGGCATCATCTTTAACCATTGCTGCTTCACCCGGATCATTGGACTGGCCTTTGGTTTTGTTTCTCTCAATCTACTTGTAGCACTGTTTCTTGAAATGCCCCTCTTTTCCGCAGATCCAACAAACTTTCTTACCTTCTCTGGATTCAAACCTAGATCCACCCATATTGTTACCTTGATCTGCCTGATACGTCGAGCTCCTAGTAAATGCTTTCCCTCGAACGTACAAGCCTTCTCCAATCTGACTAGAAACCCTAGACTCATCACGAAACTCCAACTCTTTGGACTTCGTAGCACTGATGACATCCTCCATCTTGATCCCATCTCTTCCATACTTCAACGTTTCTTTCAGCATGTCATACTTCTCTGACAGAGAACTCAAGATCAAGATAGCTTGAACCTCGTCTGGAACTTGAATCTGAAGATTATTCAGATCCGATATCATCTTCAAGAACTCGTCTATGTTATCATCCAGTGCCTTTGAGTCCTGCATCCTATAGTTGTAAACCTTGAGCTGTAGATACACTCGATTTGGCAAAGACTTTACCAGATACAGACGTTCGAGCATTGACCACGCTTCAGCTGCCGTCGTACACTGATCAATCTTCCTTAGAACTTTGTCACCGATGTTTAGAAAGATGATATCTAACGCCTTCTCGCACAAATCTCTTCTTGACTTTTCATCTTCGATCCGTTTCTTTTTTTTCTCCGGATCTGCTTCTTCCGCCTCCGTCAAAGGAGCAAAAGGTTCTTGCTCCGTTAAAACCCCTTTGAGACCTAGAATCCTCAGGTGAGCCAACATCTGTGTCTTCCAAAGAGAGAAGTCACCGAATCCGTCAAACACCGCCACCTTGAGCTTCGTATTCGTCATCCTCCTTATCAGATTTGACAATCGGGAACTAAACCTCGCTCTGATACCAATTTGTTGTAATCGAATTCACCGATCAGAATCTTTGTAGATCTGATTTGAGATTGAGAAGAGAAAAGAAGTAAAAACAAGAAAGAACACACACGCGATTTAACGAGTTCGGTTAACCGATGTGGTTAACCTACGTCTCGCCGGAGTTTTATCTCTGGAATCCACTAACTTGCTCGAACTTGAGCTCACCATGACGGTTACAAGATCACACCGATCTACTCTCTCTCTTTCTCTCTACAAAACTCTCTCTTTCTCTACAGTATACAACAAATGAATACAAAGGAAGAAGAATAGCTTAGATAAGCATAAGTCCAACAACCTTTCTCACGTGTGAGGCGTGTGAAATAACCAAGAGAGAAAGAGGACGCGTGGCAACTTCTTAGCAGATCAAATAACCTAAACTGGACCTCAAAGAATCCTCGGTTATCCAGCTTAATCAGCTGATTAATGAGAACCCTCTAAACGGATCAGAGTCACTCTCACACTTAAGCGAGAATCGACTTAACAATCTCAGACTACAACCTTCAGTTACCAATTACCATCTACCTCGACGAAGATGCGAGACAGTACGGATCTCCAAGGTTATACAACTATTTGATTATATAATTACTATTTTTATTTTTTGTGATTTATTTTGCTAACTTCTTCTCTAATAGTTTTTTTAGCGTCGCTAACGTACTTGGTCATTATGATTGGAAGAAAACCCCATCAGTCCGGTGCAAATGTTGGAGAGATCTGGGGAGAACTTGAACCCTATATAAACCGATGATGCTACATTGGTAGCTATTCGAGATAGCACCACACAATACATCAACAACATCCAGCATGAAAGAGAGAGACACAATAACTAAATGCTGATTTTTCTTATGTCTAATTATTTATTTTTGTTGTTGCTTTGGTGTATTTGGTGAATGATGTTGTTTGTTTTTTAACTAATGAATTGGGCCATAAGGCATAAGCCCCTATTTTTGATATGTTGAAAAGCAAATTAAACAAGTATGTCATCAATGAAGAATGAAAATTTTGATCAAAAAAATAAAACTAAACAAAAAAGAATGAAAATTTTCAATGATCCTTAATGGTCCTCATTCATCAGTCTTCTTATTAGATCTAAGAAGAGTCTTCATGGATGCAATCAAATGCGGCTCTACTTTCCTCCACCGCTAACAAAGTTCATGATTTTTTCACCACTTTTGGTAGATAGATTCATGGTTTTTTTTTTGACATTTTTTTCATTTAGATAAGATAATAGTTGAACTATTATTTGTTGTTGAGTTCTCTCGTTTAAATGAATCATTAGCCATTGGTTTCGGGTAAAACATATTTAAGACATTGGTTTTTGAATTTTTGGAAGTATATGGGGGAGAGTACCCAGTGACATTCTAGTCATCAATAATTACCAGTTGAATAACATCGTCAAAATCAATGTTGGTTTTTGTATAACATATATTAGTTCATATTTGAAATTTGATTTAATAATCGTTCATGTAGAAAAACACGTTTTGTTGTAATTTAGGTATAAAAGCGTATATGCAACATGTTCGTATTGACTTTCGCCGGTTTTCGTAATAGACCTATATGTTTATTTTGAAGATCTTGTGGATTAGAATAAATTATGGAGTACTATATTTTGTGGGAGAGAGATAAAAAAAAGTTTTTATGTAAAGATTTTTTGAAAGTTTATCTCTGTTTTACTAGAATAGTAAATGGTTGTAACAAAATCAATAATTGTTGTCCGTTGCTTTAAAACAAAGAGCAAAGATCTTACTCGATCCCCATTTCTTAATTTTTATCAGACAAACATTAATGGATTAAAATGATAAATTAGAAAAGTATTTTGTCGTTTCACATAAAATTATTTTATTTTATAAAAGAGAGACATACATTAATTTCAAAAATTACTTATTTTATATTACAATTAAAATATTTTTTTTTTTGTCCCAAATATCGAGAAGTTAGCAAAATACTTTGCTCGGTGAAACTTCGGCTTGCCGGTGTCAGGATCTTGAGTTCTTCTTTGCCTCTTTTCGCATGTTTTGCTCCCTTTTAAACCTTTTCTGGCTTTTATCTCAATTATTTCGAAAGATTCAGAAGTCTGCGCAAACCTTCTCCACTCCGCTGCCGAGCTTCAAAGTCTGATTCTCTTCCGGAGATAAACAGCGGAAGAGTCCTCCAGCGACCCTCAATCCAACTCAAACCCTTCTCCCAAACTCTACGATGAAGCTAGTAAATTTGATGCTTCCTCAATTCTTCAGATATGATTTATTTCTTCCCTTGGCTGAGGCTTCTCTTCATCCGATGAAAGCGTCAAAGGTACAAGACGCTGCCGCTTCTTGGATAGAATGCTCTTGGCTGCAAAAAAATTAAGACGATACAGAAGAGGCTACCTCTGCTCCCCACCAAACCCTTCTTCGCCTCAAAGACTTTGTGCTTCAGGTCTTCGCCGCCGCCTTCTTCACCGATGCTAGCTGGATCCAGGCTTAGATCTTACTCGTCATTGCGCCGTCACACCATCGCCACTCTCTGTCCAGCAGTTGATGAACTAGGGTTCCCTATGATGGACCTTTGGTCACATTTAAGCCTATTACCCATCATTTGATCCACTACCAAAAGAATTAATCCATGCTCTCAAATTTTATGACTCAGATCTATGTACTTCTCTTCTACACCTACGACATCTTTCGTAAATATTTTCTCTAATCTCTATGGCAGAATCCAGTTGACTTATGAATTGATTGTGCTTAGTTGGTCTTGGTTCCATTATCTTGAAATCCTACCATCATTTTTATCTTTGGTATGGCTTTATGAACGCTTAAACCTTCTAGCTCCCTTTCGACAATATAATTATGGTTGTAAAGCTCGCTACCTAGATCCACTTATAATAGTCTTATGTCAAGCTCAAATTCTTTAGTACTGATTATCCCTGCTTGGTATAGTAGAGGATTCCTCGGTAGCAGAACATTGGTTTCTTCTGAATTGTTTGGAAAATGTTTATGTCGAGGCCATGTTGTTGAGTTTTAATGGTGAATTTGATCCGACAGTCTGGTTGACCTTTGGTGCTTGTACCCATTGCCCCCATATGCTACCTACAGCCACAAGATCAAATGCTTGGGTCTAGTTTCATATCTGTGGGCTAAACCGACTACAAGGTTTGTGTGGAATTCTTCAATCTCTATGGCCATGAGCTTCGTATGAGGGTGGATCCACCTGCTTTGTTACGCTTTGATATCCATCTCTTGCAAACCTTTGTTGTAGCTTCATCTAAAATCATGAGATATGTTCCTAAAAGGTTGAAGGACTTTGCTCCAAGGCTCTTGAACCCTATCATGTGTTTGGCGAGAAGGCCTTTACGTGTTCCCCCCGTAGAGCATTCTTTTACAAGCTCGAATGCATTATCCGCTAGAGCCGCTTATGACTACGGTGGAGGATTTCGTGAAGCCTAGCTTTAAGGACGAATCCGCCTTAGACCCCATAGATTCTTCAATTATTGTAAAATTTCTTAAAAAAGTTTGAAAATCTCTTTTACAAACTCATGGAACTTTTATCTATACTTTTCTTTGCTTATCTTAAATCATGTTGTATGAACTCACCTTTTTCAGGTTTTAGATTGAATGAAAGTTTTTGTTTGTCCACAAAAAAAAAAATATTTTTGTAAACATTTTTTTTCTGGGTTAACAATATTGGAATTCTATTTTAATTAATGTTTAGTTGGGAAAAATAAACAAGAAATATACACATAAAAGAAGATCTATATATATCCTGACTCATTAAAAAAAACACAATACATATTGATAATTTAAAAAAAATTAGAAATTATTAAATTATCTGAAAATACGTAGAAACTAAAATTATCGTTAATTAGAACTACAAAAATAACAATCCTCATTTTGATATAATAGATAATATTTATCAAGAACGTTTTATACCTGCGTAATAAATAAATAAAACTATATATTTAAATCAAAAATACTATGATGTCAGTGTTCAAACATGGCCGACCTATGATCTCACCATCTCTCAATTATTTTTCACAAAATTGTCGTAATTCACACTTTTTTTTTGCTTTAAATGTGAATGTGAGACCATAACAATAATATATAAAATATTAGTTTAGGTTCCAAAAATTGAAAACTATTTCTTATTAAAAAAAAAAAAAAACTAATTTAGAAAACCGCGCGATTGGAGGGAAAGCCAATAAATAAACTGAAAGATAATAACAACATTTAACAAACAAAATCCAAAAACCCAAAAAAAAAAAAAAAAAAAAA
>NC_025695.1:17163907-17203907 GCF_000633955.1 Camelina sativa | reverse complement strand
TTTTGTGATGCACGGGTTGTTAATTGTTATAATGGTGTTGGAATTGCTCATTGTGTAACTTCTGAATCCTGAATCTTTTCCCTTTCTGCAGATACATACCGTAGCAAAAACTGCAGGGATGCACCATGATGAGTGGCTTGAAAATGCGGATCGTTGGGTTGCGGGATTTCTTGAAATGTTTGAGGAAGGTTGTCATAAAATGGTAAGCTAGAATTGATTCTCATCCTCTGAAATCTCAATCATGAGAGTCTCTGTAGCTAATGACTGAGTTGAGATTGTTTTTTTTTGCTTTCAGGGAACAGCCATCAGAGATGGGATCCAGCAACGGCTAATGAGGCAGGAATCAGAAGAGAACCGGCGCATGCTTCAAAATGGGCTGACAATATCCGAAGACAATGACGACGAACAAATATCTGATGACAATGATCATGAAGATCTTAGTGTGAGCAACAAAGAGACTGTAATAGTAAAGAAATGAGAGTTTCTGGCTCATGATTCAAGTATTTCCAGATACACAGGACCAAAAGTCTACTAGATTCCACATTTGTTGCAAGGCTTGTTTATTCAACTGTATATTAAACTCTACTTCACAATCTCCACTTGTTTTTTAAGACTCAAATGCAGCCAACAAAATAAAAGCAGTCACTTATAATTATAATCTATGATCAGACACTCCAAATGATTACATGGAGACAATAAGTAGAAATATTTTTATTCTAAATTTAACCCATCAAAAGCCAAGTAATGTTGAATACAATAAAAGCAATTGAACTGAAGTGGCTTATATAATCTTATCATTTGAAGTTGAGAAGCTTGGTATCAGCGACTGAATGAATCTCTCTTCTTTCTTGATTTCTTGAAATGTTTTGAAGCTGCCTTTAACACGCCATTCCATCCCTAAACAATAACAACATCATCTATGTCAAATTAACTATATGGTGTAAAAAAAAAAAAACATTGTTTATGTAACATACCTTGGAAGGAATTGGAAAGCAGCCAAGTTTAGGAGAATCTTCATTCTTCATCAAATTCATATCTAATTTCACCAAGTTACTCTTTTTATTCTTCGTCTTCTTCTTCATTGACATCTTCATCTTCTTCTTGCCTACATGAAAATCTCCGAGATTAAGGTTCCGACAAACGCAACCGTCGGAGGAGCCGGAGTCAAGATCGGAAGGACTAGCGTAATTTCGAGGCAAGAGAGGAGACCAGAGAGAGCTCTGTGAGTAGTCGAATCCAAAAGCAGAGTTATCTGGAAATTTGCAGAGAAGCTCTCGACACATTACTGGTTGCAAGTATTCAACTACTTTGGTTGTAATCATAAGTGGATAGTTCTCCTTTTCTTCTTCTTCTTCTTGTAGGTTTATTTGATTCACCATTTTTGTTTCAGATTTTTTTTTGTTTTTTCTATGAGTTTCGTGTTGTGTCTTTTTATATTTTGGGTCAAAGGATGAAGAAGAAGAAGAAGAAAGAAGACCGTTGGGGTCGGATGTAGGAGACGTGTCGTGTAGTAAATGGAATAAATTATCGACTTTATGTCCGAAAAGTTACCGTTGGGAAGACTTAAGATTGAGATGAGATCGGCGCAGGAATATGTTGTACAGTACAGTGCCGCACGGCCGAATCTAAGATTTTAATATTATTCAAGTCTTACCGTTACGGTGTATACAGATTCAATCTGAATTGCACAAGAGCATTTTTTTTTTTTGTTTGAAGTTATAGAAAGTTGGTTTGAAATTTGAACCAATTTAAGTTTGTCTTTATAATTTTAAAAATTACTTCCTCCTCATGTCCTCCATTTTTACAATAAATGTTATTAGGTAATCTTTGTTTATTTTTTCTTTCAAATACTGTATAGTTTTGGAGTTTTTAATAAAACAAATGTATAATTAAGTAATATTAAAGATTTTATTTTTAAAAATAGAAAACAAATTGAATTTCAAAAGTACCCCCCCCCCCCCCAAATTAAATTTCACAATGTTTTATTTAAAAAAAAATGTTTTGATGGGAATTTTAACATTTTAACGAAAGTGGAGCATTGGAAACTCAATCTTTTAGGATGCCAGTTAAAACTTTTTGCAGATGCCATTTTTATATTTTATGCCATGGTTGGGAAAAACTACCCTCGGAACAAAGAAGCAAGCTATTTAAAAGATGACAAGACGTTTGAAGCGGCTGCACATGTACACATTTATTGTGGACGTTAGGTATAAAGATAAGTTTGGTGTTTATTTTTTGGTCATATAGGTTTGGTGTTTTAAAAAAATTTCTCATTTTCTGCTTTTAGTAATTCGCTTTTTAGTGTCTCCAAATATTTAGGCGATTTTTTGTATGACCCTCTTTCTAAACTAGTTTCTTACATTAGGGGTAGAATAGAGATTTGACCAGAGTAAAACACTATCTTTTTAGCACTTTTCACCTAGTTCAAGTCTTTTTTCCCTGTTTCTTTCATCCTAAATTTATATCTCCTGGTATTTCTTGATACTTTCTCCGATCAATTATGTGACAAATTTCAGATCTTGGAAAAAAGTGGTGTGTGAAGCTTGAGTTTTTGTCTCTCAGATCTGGTTTAGTTCTCTGAGATAAAAGGGATGTCGCCAGCCATGGACAGAGCGTTGATGGAAATGTCGCTGGAAGAGGAAGATGTTCCTTTCAACATGCCATATCTACCAGAATATTCTTCTTGTGAAAGAAATGTCTTGAGTTTGGTAGGCCGCACTCTTAACCTTGAATGTCAACCGATGGACCAGCTAATTCGTAATATGCCACGCAAGTGGGAGAAGATCAGAAGATGTAGAGGAGTGGCTCTATCAAAGGAAAAGTTTCAGTTTTTCATCCATTCTGAACATGACTTGGTGGAAGTGTTGGAGAAAGGTCTTCACACGTTTAACGATTGCACTGTAGTGGTGGATAGATGGTATGAGAATCCACAGGATAACTATCTCTAATTCACTCCAATTTGGATTCAAATGTGGAACATGCCAATAAATTTCTACACAAACAAGGCTCTTACAGCGCTAGGTGAGCAAATTGGTCAAGTCCTTGAGATTGCTTTTGATACAGAGAAGCCGCAACTACAAGATTTTGTCAAAACAAAGGTTCTATTTGATGTCTCCAGACCTCTGAGGTGTTCAAAGTTAGTTAATCTTCCAAAAGGAGGCATAGCTTCAGTCTTCTTCGAGTATGAAAGAGTGCAGAGAAGATGCTATGAATGGTAAAGAATGACTCATGAAAACTCCTTATGTCCGATACTTCTCAAGAAAAAGCTTGATTTGTCTGATGCAAGGAAAGGTGGGATTCCAATAGAAAAACCGATGAAAGTTCCGGTTCTGAAAGAATCAGATCCTTTGTTTGGGGTGTTTTAAGAAAGTCAAGTTGGTTTGGATCAAATAGAGGAAGACCGAGAATTTCACATGTGGTATTAGAAGGAATGAGACAGTATCTTAGAGTTGGCAGTGAAGAAGAAAAGCTTCTTAGAGAGGATAAGGTCAAACAGTCAATTGGAGAAGTGGAAAAGAATCCTCTGGCTCAGAAGTCTATTCTTAGGTTGGAGCCTTTACATATCTTCCACAGGAGATTAACAAAGAAAAAGGAGTAGTTTTCAGTTTTGGGAATGCTTCATCATCTCAGAAGAGTCAAAGTGTGTTTGTTGAAAGGTTAAAGTCTGTAAATGATACCCTCTCTCAGGCAGCATATAGCTTGTGGCTAATGGAGTCAGATCCGCCCTTTATAGCTTAAGATTCGGATAACTTTCTTGCTTTATCATAGCCATTTCAGGAGAATACGACGGTTTATGGACCTATCTCCTTTGTAGAAGGGTCCTCCGGAATTATTCTGAAAAAACCAAAGCCCAAAAAAAGAAATTGACCAGCGAAGAGTACTAGAAAGCTAAAGCTTTCAGAGCCAAGTAATGATTTGGTGTAGTGGGGAAAGTCAGCAGGGTTGCAAAAGGGAGTGAAAGACAAAAGGAAATCAGATGATGTGGGTACAAGCACTGTAAAACAGACAAATCTTAACTTTCAAGAGGTGATCCCAAAGTGGGGGATTGCCTAACGCTCAATGAGCATCATTAGCTGGAAATGTCAAGGAATGGGACGGTTTCATGACTTGACAAATCCTCATCTCAAGGCAATGCGTAAAAAACATTTTCTTGAGATGTTGTTTTTGATGGAAACGATGCATAATTGAGATGTTTTAGTTGACTTGCAAGAATGGTTGGGATACGGTCGGTTTTGTATACTAGAACCTGTTGGTAAATGTGGTGGTTTAGCCTTGTTCTGGAAAAGTAGTGTAAAGGTGGATTTCAAGTTTGTAGATAAAAATTTGTTGGATGCTCAAGTGCAGTTTGGAGGTTCCAAATTATATGTGTCTTGTCTTTATGGAGACCCAGATATGAGAAAAAGAGGTGTGGTTTGGAGAGAATCACAAGAATAGGGGTTGGTAGAAGAGACAAATGGTGTATGTTTGGAGATTTCAACGATCTGTTGCATAATGGTGAGAAAAATGGAGGACCAAGAAGAAGTGATAAAGAGTTTATTGGCTTCAATGATATGATACAAGCGTGTGATATGTCTGAACTCCCTAGTCAGTGGAATAGTTTTACGTGGGCTGGAAGAAGAGGAGAACATTGGATCCAATGCAAATTGGATAGAGCCTTTGGAAATAAGGACTGGTTCAGAAATTTCCTCTTGTCAAACCAATCCTTTTTGGATCTGAGAGGGTCAGATCACAGACCGGTTTTAATAAAGTTAATGACGTCTCAAGATTCTTACAGAGGTCAATTTAGGTTCGACAAAAGGTTCCTGCGCAAAGAAGGAGTGAAATCGGCTATTCACTCGGCTTGGAATTGTGAAAAAATGGGAACCAATATACCAATGGCAGATATATTGCAAGCATGCAGAAAGTCCCTCGGTTTGTGGAAGAGAAAGAACTTCACAAACTCTCATGACAAGATCCAACAATTGGAAGTTGCTTTAGAAAATGAGCAATCAAGAGTCTGGCATGTTAAACAAAGGGTAGCCTTTCTTAAGAGAGACTTAGCAAAGGCTCACAGAGAAGAGGAGTCATACTGGAAACAAAAAAAGCAGACAAAAATGGCTGAGAAGTGGAAATAGAAACTCAAAATTCTTTCATGCTTCAGAAAAGTTTAATTGACAAAGGAAGAGAATTGCAACAGGAGAAAGACATAAATGAGAACTATCAGGAATCTGAGGCTGCAAATAGAGAAGTTGTTCCAGCGTACATCCAAAATCCTTTCAATTTTTCAAATCTGGCTAGCTTCCAGAACTGGTTTGACGGACTCACTCCTAGAGTCTCTGAGGTTATGAATGATAGAATGTCAGAAACAGTAAGCGATCAGGAATTTTTTTTTTTTTTTGGACAAATATATGCTTCATTCCATTAAAATAGAATACAACATACAACATAAAGATCAAAGTTTAAGAAACAACAAAGTAAGGCAATCCCCAAAGCCAATACAACAAAGAGATATAGATAGATAAGGGTCATCGAAATTGAAGTCTTGAGAGCTATGAACCAACTCCTTGCAAGGGTTTTGGAACCTGTGAGGTCAAGAAATAATGATGCTTCTTCCATGAATACTTCGATGGATGAGAAGATGACCACTATCTTAGATCGAAGACTAAGCATCGTTGAGGAAGCTAAAGCTGAGCACCTCACCGGAATGAGGATGTCTACCCAAAGGAGAGCTTTGCCAAGGGTTTGAGCAGGGTTAAGGATGCTCTGTTTGAAGATAGATATAGGGTTGGTTGCGGTCTTAGTCTCAGGGGTGAAAAACTTGAGGATGTTGTGGTAACCCCAACTACCATGAATTGGGATCATAATGCCACTAATCTTCAGGTTTTTAAGTGTGAACTTCAAAAAGTTGATGAAAGGCAGTTTAACGGGCTTATGAATCAGTCGGAGTGATGAAGGGAGCATGAAGACACATCGGTAACCACAGTTCCAAATGGACTGGATCATAATGCCGAGGTCATTCAAGTTGCTAACTTCAAAGGCAAGAGCTCTAGATGATTCTAATAACATGTTGTCTAAAAAAACCTTTAAACAAACTAGCAACAATGGCAGTTTATCATCCAAATGCAGTTTTCGAACAGATGGTTCCATAAAGCTACACAAAGATTGACTAGAGTGGGAGAGATTTGAGTATCGATCGAACCTCGATAAACGGAGAAGGAGAATTTGTGGATCATCGTTTGTTAATGGGCTCGAGAAGCTTAATGGGCCGAGATGTAAGCCCACCAATGGAAACCCTAGTTTTCCAATCATGGACGGGTGGGTTTGCACGCGACGGCCGGATTGAAGTGAGGTCTGATTCAAGGGTTTGAGCATCTCCGATGGGGAAAAGGATGCTGGTTGTAGATTCATAGCAGGGCTTGAGGCCTCAGAAGAGATCATAAGGAGCTTAAGTTCTCCGGTTCTAGGAGTCGACACCAAGATGAGATGACCGTCGTGTGCCGTCGATGATTCCACCAGGCCAGACTCAAATGATGGACCAGGCAGATCTGCTTCTGCCATCGTCGGTACCTGGTATGAGATCTCTTCTTGTTGGATCGAAAACGTAGATCTGACGGTTGTTGATTCTTCGGATAGCTTCTCCGGGAGAGAGGTGGGTCGTGGGTAAGAGCTGTGAAGACTCGACCAACTGTTCACCTCCTTAGATTTGAAATCGGCTATTGACTGCATGTGGTTGGGAAGGGTTCTAGAGGGATTAAAAGGGGGCAAAAGCTTAACGAAAATTAAGAAGAACAAAAAACAAAGAGTGTAAGAAAAAAGGGGATGAAAACGGGTTATGTCCCGACGCCGGCAAAGTTCTCCTTCACCGGCGTCGGAAGAAGGCAGTGGTGAGAGCTTCTCGATTCTCGTGTCTGGGAGAAAACACGTTTTTTCTTTGCGATCAGGAAATTAAGGATGCAATTTTTTCAATAAAACCAGCCAACGCCCCAGGTCCTGATTGAATGTCTACACTATTCTTTCAGAAATACTTGTCTACTGTTGGATTTCAGGAAACCTTAGAAGTGCAAAAATTCTTTCGTGAAGGGACAATGCCAAATGAAAGGAATTATACTCATCTGTGTTTAATTACAAAAACTTACCACCCTACTGAGATGGAAAATCTAAGGCTTATTAGCTTATGCTCCATTTAGAATAAAATGATCTCCAAGGTTTTGTTCAAGCGTTTACAGCCTTTGTTACTTGATAATTGATATAGTATCGGATACCCAATCGGCCTTCGTGTCAGAAAGACTCATCACTGATAACATTCTAATGGCTCACGAACTGGTGCATTGCTTAAAAGTTCATCCTAGGATGTCAGAGGAGTTCATGGCAGTAAAATCGGATATGTCAAAGACTTTTGACAAGGTCGAGTGGAACTATTTAAGATCTCTCTTGTTGCCCCTTGGTTTTGATTTGAAATGGGTTAATTGGATCATGACTTGTGTCTCTTCTGTAACATATTGGGTTCTGATCGATGACAGTCCCTTTGGTGTAATTTCACCTCAGAGAGGATTGAGGCAAGGAGATCCTCTATACCCCTTACCCATATGCTCAATAAAGCTCAATTGCAAGGAAGGTTGGAAGGAATTCAGTTATCTATAGAGGGGCCAATGATTCATCACTTGTTATTTGGAGATGATAGTTTGTTCTTCAAAATATTTTGGGGATCCATGGAGCACTGGAGCAGCTACATGTCAGACCATCCATTTAAACAAATCCTCCATTACTTTTGGCTCAAAAGTAAATGACCTAAGCAAAACAAACATTCAGGCTTTTTTGGGTACTGTCACAGAGGGTGTAGCCGGAAAGTATCCTGGTCTTCAGGAGTGCTTCAATGGATCAAAGGTGGAAATGTTGGACAATTTGAATTCTAAACTTTCAAATTGGCATTCTAGAAGCTTATCACAGGGAGGGAAGGAAGTTCTCCTCAAATTTGTAGCCTTGGCAATGCTAGTTTTTACCATGTCTTGCTTCAAATTACCAAAATCAACAAGTGAAAATATCGAAAGTGCTATGGCTTCATTCTGGTGGAAATTCATTGATAAAGCTGGGACAAGTTATGTCTACCAAAAGATTTTGGCGGTCTAGGCTTTCATGATATACAATACTTCAACCAAGCTTTGTTGGCAAAGCAAGCTTGGAGATTGCTGCAATTCCCGGACTGCCTAATGTCTAGACTTATGAAAAGTAGATATTATGAAGACGTGGAATTCTTAGAAGCAACGATGAGTTAAAGACCTTCTTTCGCGTGGCGAAGTATCATGTTTGGCAGGGAGCTATTAATTAAAAGTCTGATAAAAAAGGTTGGTAATGGTAACTCTATGAACGTTGGAGTTATCCCTGGATTAATGACAATCGTTTTAGAGCTACTTGGAGGAGAAACCAGTTATTTAATGTCGGTTTAAAGGTCAATGCATTACTGGATCCTCGAACTTGATTTTGGAATTGAGAGATTTTGGATAACCTGTTTCTGCCCCAGGATATCACAAGAAGACTGGCCATAAAACCAGTCGCTTCACAAGAAGATATTTACATTTGGCAATAAAACAAAAGTGGAGATTTCTTAGTGAAGTCTGCATATTGGTTAGCAGATCAAGAAGCCAGTTCATCTTTGGTAAAGGAGACATGTATCCAGCCATCTACTTTGGAGCTGAAAACTTAGGTTTAGAAACTCCAAACTGATCCAAAGATCAAAGTGTTTTTGTGGAAAGTTATCAGTGGTATCTTACCAGTTGCTGAAAACCTGAATGGCAGAGGAATGAAAGTGGATGAGCATTGTCAGATTTGCGGAGAGACTGGTGAATCTACTAAACATACTCTTTTTCTCTACACTTTGGCAAGACAGGTTTGAGCCCTCTCAGATTATCCTTCCCCTGAAAAAGGTTTTCAAAACCGGTTCTGTTTTTTTTTTTAATTTCTATCATCTGTTAGAGAACAAGGACAATAGAAATTGGCCCTCCAACCTTAGGAAGAGCTTCCCATGGATTGTTTGGAGAATTTGGAAGAACATAAATGCCTTTATCTTTAAGGGGAAAGAGTTCTCTCCTATGAAGACAGTCGAGAAAATCAAAGAGGATGTAATTGAATGGTTTGAGGCCCAAATTTTGGAGATGTAGGAAGAGAAAGTTCTTGATGAAGGTCAAATAGATACTGTCAAGAAACAGCAAATTCTGGTAGTGTTTGGGAGAAACCGCCCATAAATTGGTTAAAATGCAATGTGGGATCATCTTAGTCTAAAAGAAACCAAATCGCTGGAGGATCTTGGGTTTAAGAGACGATAATAGAGGTTCTGATTCATAGTCGAAGAGCTTTTTTACCAACATGACAAACAAAGAGGATGCTTCTCTAAGAGTCTTACTTTAGTTTGGAAAGCATGGCGAGCCATAGAGTGGATATGAGAATTGATAGGACCAGTCAATATATTGATTGCTTGACCCTCTTTTAAGCCACAAGCCAGGCTTCAAACCCAGAAATACATCAAATTAGAGATGAATTTAACCAGTGTGCTACAACAGATATTCTGAAAATATATGAATTCATGCTATATTTATATGTTGAAACAAACAAATTCTTACATCTTTTAGAGAGAAAAAGAATTTCCGCTGCCGACCTTTGAACTCGGAAATACATCAAATCAAAGATGAATTTAACCAGTGTACTACAATTGATCTTTTGAAAACACATGAATTCATACTGTATTTATATGTTGAAACAAACAAATTATTACATCTTTTAGAGGAAAAAGGATTTCTACTGACGGGCTGCGAACCTTGATATACATCAAATCAGAGTTGAATTTAACTACTGTGCTAAACCGGATCTTTTGAAACAAATTCTTTCATATTTTAGAGGAAAAAAGGATCTCCACTGCAGGACTTCAAATCCAGAAATACATCAAATCAGAAATGAATTTAACCATTGTGCTACAACATATCTTTTGAAAATATATGAATTCATGCTGTATTTATATGTTGAAACAAACAAATTATTAAATCTTTTAGAGAAAAAAAGATTTCCGCTGCCGGGCTTCGAACCCAAAACTACATCAAATCAAAGATAAATTTAACCACCGAGCTTTGAACTCATAAATACATCAAATCAAAGATGAATTTAACCAATGTCCTACAACAGATTACATCTTTTAGAGAAAAAGAGAATTTCCGCTGCCGGGCTTCGAACCCGGAAATACATCAAGTCAGAATTTAACCAGTGTGCTACAACGGATCTTTTGAAAATATATGAATTCATGCTGTATTTATATGTTGAAACAAACATATTATTACATCTTTTAGAGAAAAAAGGATCTCCGCTGCCGGGCTTCAAACCGGAAATACATCAAATCAGAGATGAATTTAATCAGTGTGGTACAACGGATCTTTTGAAAATATATGAATTCATGCTGTATTTATATGTTGAAACAAACAAATTATTACATCTTTTAGAGAAAAAAGGATTTCTGCTGCCGGGCTTCGAACCCGAAAATACATCAAATCATAGATGAATTTAACCAGTGTTCGACAACGGATCTTTTTAATATATATGAATTAATGCTGTATTTATATGTTGAAACAAACAATTTATTACATCTTTTAGAGAAAAAAGTATTTCGGCTGCTGACATTTGAACTAGGAAATACATTAAATCATAGATGAATTTAACCAGTGTCCTAAAACGGATCTTTTGAAATATATATGAATTCATTCTGGATTTATATGTTGAAACAAACAAATTATTACATCTTTTAGAGAAAAAAGGATTTCCGCTGCCGAGCTTCGAACCCGAAAATACATCAAACCAGAGATGAATTTAACGAGTGTGCTACAACGGATCTTTTGAAAATATATGAATTCATGCTTTATTCATATGTTGAAACACACAAATTCTTACATCATTTAGAGAAAAAAAAGATTTCCGATGCCGTGCTTCGAACCCGGAAATACATCAAATCATAGATGAATTTAACCGGTGTGCTAAAACGGATCTTTTGAAAATATATGAATTCTTTCTGGATTTATATGTTGAAACAAACAAATTATTACATATTTTAAAGAAAAAAGGATTTCGCTGCCGGGCTTCGAACCCGGAAAAACATCAAATCAAAGATGAATTTAACCAGTGTGCTACAACGGATCTTTTGAAAATATATGAAATCATGCTTTATTTATATGTTGAAACAAACAAATTATTACATCTTTTAGAGAAAAAAAGATTTCCGTTGCCAGGCTTCGAACCCGGAAATACATCAAATCATCGATGAATTTAACTAGTGTGCTACAACAGATCTTTTGAAAATATATGTATTCATGCTTAATTTATATGTTGAAACAAACAAATTATTACATCTTTTAGAGAAAAAAAGGATTTCCGCTGCCGGGCTCCGAACCCGAATATACATCAAATCATTGATGAAATTAATCAGTGTGTTACAACAAATATTTTAAAAATATATGATTTCATGCTATATTTATATGTTGAAAAAAACAAATTATTACATCTTTTAGAGAAAAAAAAAAGAATTTCCGCTGCCCGGCTTTGAACTCGGAAATACATGAATTCATAGATAAATTTAACCAGTATGCTACAACGGATCTTTTGGAAATATATGAATTCATGCTTTATTTATATGCTGAAACAGACAAATTCTTACATCTTTTAGAGAAAAAAGGATTTCCGTTGCCGGGCTTCGAACCCGAAAGTATATCAAATCTTAGATGTATTTAACCAGTGTGCTACAACGGATCTTTTGAATATATATGCATTCATGCTATATTTATTTGTTGAAACAAACTATTTATTACATCTTTTAGAAAAAAGAGTATTTCCGCTACTGAGCCTTGAACTCGGAAATACATCAAATCATAGATGAACTACAACGGATCTTTTGAATATATATGCATTCATGCTATATTTATTTGTTGAAACAAACAATGTTGAAACAAACAAATTCTTACATCTTTTAGAGAAAAAAAAAGATTTCTACTGCCGGGCTTCGAACCCGGAAATACTTCAAATCAAAGATGAATTTAACCAGTGTACTACTACGGATATTTTGAAAATATATGAATTCATGCTGTATTTATTTGTTGAAACAAACAATTTATTACCTCTTTTAGAGAAAAAAGTATTTCCGCTACTGAGTTTTGAACTCGGAAATACATCAATTCATAGATGAATTTAACCGGTGTGCTAAAACGGATCTATTGAAAATATATGAATTCATTCTGGATTTATATGTTTAAACAAACAAATTATTACATCTTTTAGAGAAAAAAGGATTTCCGCTGCCGGGCTTTGGACTCGGAAATACATCAATTCATAGATGAAGTTAACCGGTGTGCTAAACCGGATCTATTGAAAATATATGAATTCATGCTGTATTTATATGTTGAAACAAACAATTTATTACCTCTTTTAGAGAAAAAAGGATTTCCGCTGCCGGGCTTTGGACTCGGAAATACATCAATTCATAGATGAAGTTAACCGGTGTGCTAAACCGGATCTATTGAAAATATATGAATTCATGCTGTATTTATATGTTGAAACAAACAATTTATTACCTCTTTTAGAGAAAAAAGGATTTCCGCTGCCGGGCTTTGGACTCGGAAATACATCAATTCATAGATGAAGTTAACCGGTGTGCTAAACCGGATCTATTGAAAATATATGAATTCATGCTGTATTTATATGTTGAAACAAACAATTTATTACCTCTTTTAGAGAAAAAAGGATTTCCGCTGCCGGGCTTTGGACTCGGAAATACATCAATTCATAGATGAAGTTAACCGGTGTGCTAAACCGGATCTATTGAAAATATATGAATTCATGCTGTATTTATATGTTGAAACAAACAATTTATTACCTCTTTTAGAGAAAAAAGGATTTCCGCTGCCGGGCTTTGGACTCGGAAATACATCAATTCATAGATGAAGTTAACCGGTGTGCTAAACCGGATCTATTGAAAATATATGAATTCATGCTGTATTTATATGTTGAAACAAACAATTTATTACCTCTTTTAGAGAAAAAAGGATTTCCGCTGCCGGGCTTTGGACTCGGAAATACATCAATTCATAGATGAAGTTAACCGGTGTGCTAAACCGGATCTATTGAAAATATATGAATTCATGCTGTATTTATATGTTGAAACAAACAATTTATTACCTCTTTTAGAGAAAAAAGGATTTCCGCTGCCGGGCTTTGGACTCGGAAATACATCAATTCATAGATGAAGTTAACCGGTGTGCTAAACCGGATCTATTGAAAATATATGAATTCATGCTGTATTTATATGTTGAAACAAACAATTTATTACCTCTTTTAGAGAAAAAAGGATTTCCGCTGCCGGGCTTTGGACTCGGAAATACATCAATTCATAGATGAAGTTAACCGGTGTGCTAAACCGGATCTATTGAAAATATATGAATTCATGCTGTATTTATATGTTGAAACAAACAATTTATTACCTCTTTTAGAGAAAAAAGGATTTCCGCTGCCGGGCTTTGGACTCGGAAATACATCAATTCATAGATGAAGTTAACCGGTGTGCTAAACCGGATCTATTGAAAATATATGAATTCATGCTGTATTTATATGTTGAAACAAACAATTTATTACCTCTTTTAGAGAAAAAAGGATTTCCGCTGCCGGGCTTTGGACTCGGAAATACATCAATTCATAGATGAAGTTAACCGGTGTGCTAAACCGGATCTATTGAAAATATATGAATTCATGCTGTATTTATATGTTGAAACAAACAATTTATTACCTCTTTTAGAGAAAAAAGGATTTCCGCTGCCGGGCTTTGGACTCGGAAATACATCAATTCATAGATGAAGTTAACCGGTGTGCTAAACCGGATCTATTGAAAATATATGAATTCATGCTGTATTTATATGTTGAAACAAACAATTTATTACCTCTTTTAGAGAAAAAAGGATTTCCGCTGCCGGGCTTTGGACTCGGAAATACATCAATTCATAGATGAAGTTAACCGGTGTGCTAAACCGGATCTATTGAAAATATATGAATTCATGCTGTATTTATATGTTGAAACAAACAATTTATTACCTCTTTTAGAGAAAAAAGGATTTCCGCTGCCGGGCTTTGGACTCGGAAATACATCAATTCATAGATGAAGTTAACCGGTGTGCTAAACCGGATCTATTGAAAATATATGAATTCATGCTGTATTTATATGTTGAAACAAACAATTTATTACCTCTTTTAGAGAAAAAAGGATTTCCGCTGCCGGGCTTTGGACTCGGAAATACATCAATTCATAGATGAAGTTAACCGGTGTGCTAAACCGGATCTATTGAAAATATATGAATTCATGCTGTATTTATATGTTGAAACAAACAATTTATTACCTCTTTTAGAGAAAAAAGGATTTCCGCTGCCGGGCTTTGGACTCGGAAATACATCAATTCATAGATGAAGTTAACCGGTGTGCTAAACCGGATCTATTGAAAATATATGAATTCATGCTGTATTTATATGTTGAAACAAACAATTTATTACCTCTTTTAGAGAAAAAAGGATTTCCGCTGCCGGGCTTTGGACTCGGAAATACATCAATTCATAGATGAAGTTAACCGGTGTGCTAAACCGGATCTATTGAAAATATATGAATTCATGCTGTATTTATATGTTGAAACAAACAAATTCTTACATCTTTTAGAGAAAAAAAGGATTTCCGTTGTCAGCTTTCGAACCCAAAAATACATCAAATCAAAGATGAATTTAACTAGTGTACTACAACGGATATTTTGAAAATATATGAATTCATGCTGTATTTATTTGTTGAAACAAACAATTTATTACCTCTTTTAGAGAAAAAAGTATTTCCGCTACTGAGCTGTGAACTCGGAAATACATCAATTCATAGATGAATTTAACTGGTGTGCTAAAACGGATCTTTTGAAAATATATGAATTCATTCTGGATTTATATGTTGAAAGAAACAAATTATTACATCTTTTAGAGAAAAATAGGATTTCCGCTGCCGGGCTTTGAACACAAAAAAACATCAAATCATAGATGAATTTAACCAGTGTGCTACAACAGATCTTTTGAATATATATGAATTCATGTTGTATTTATATGTTGAAACAAACAATTTATTACTTCTTTTAGAGAAAAAAGTATTTCCGCTACTGAGCCTTGAACTCGGAAATACATCAAATCATAGATGAATTTAACCGGTGTGCTAAAACGGATCTTTTGAAAATATATGAATTCTTTCTGGATTTATATGTTGAAACAAACAAATTATTACATATTTTAAAGAAAAAAGGATTTCCGCTGCCAGGCTTCGAACCCGGAAAAACATCAAATCAAAGATGAATTTAACCAGTGTGCTACAACGGATCTTTTGAAAATATATGAATTCATTCTTTATTTATATGTTGAAACAAACAAATTCTTACATCTGCTGTTGGGCTTTGAACTCGGAAATACATGAATTTAACCAGTGTGCTACGACGGATCTTTTAAAAATATATGAATTCATGCTTTACTTATATGTTGAAACAAACAATTTATTACATCTTCTAGAGAAAAAAGTATTTCCGCTACTGAGCCTTGAACTCGGAAATACATCAAATCATAGATGAATTTAACCGGTGTGCTAAAACGGATCTTTTGAAAATATATGAATTCTTTCTGGATTTATATGTTGAAACAAACAAATTCTTACATCTTTTATAGAAAAAAAAGATTTCCGCTGTCGGGCTTCAAACCCGGAAATACATCAAATTAGAGATGAATTTAACCAGTGTACTACAACAGATATTTTGAAAATATATGAATTCATGCTGTATTTATATGTTAAAACAAACAAATTATTACATCTTTTAGAGAAAAACAGATTTCCACTACCGGGCTTCGAATCCGGAAATACATCAAATCAGAGATGAATTTAACCAGTGTGCTACAACGAATCTTTTGAAAATGTATGAATTCATGCTGTATTTATATGTTGACACAAACAAATTTTTACATCTTTTAGAGAAAAAAGGATTTCCGCTGCCGGGCTTCGAACCCGGAAATACATGAATTCATAGATGAATTTAACCAGTGCGCTACAACGGATCTTTTGAAAATATATGAATTCATGCTTTATTCATATGTTGAAACACACAAATTATTACATCTTTTAGAGAAAAAAAGGATTTCCATTGTCAGACTTCGAACCCAAAAATACATCAAATCATAGATGAATTTAACCAGTATGCTACAACGGATCTTTTGAAAATATATGGATTCATGCTGTATTTATATGTTGAAACAAACAAATTTTAACATCTTTTAGAGAAAAAAGGATTTCCGCTGCCGGGCTTCGAACCCAGAATTACATTAAATCAGAGATGAATTTAACTAGTGTGCTACAACAGATCTTTTGAAAATATATGAATTCATGCTGTATTTATATGTTGAAACAAACAAATTATTACATCTTTTAGAGAAACAAGGATTTCCGCTGCCGGGCTTCGAACCCGGAAATACATCAAATCAAAGATGAATTTAACCAGTATGCTACAACGGATCTTTTGAAAATATATGAATTCATGCTTTATTTATATGTTGAAACAAACAAATTCTTACATCTTTTAGAGAAAAAAAAGATTTCAGCTGTCGGGCGTTGAACTCAGAAATACAAGAATTCAGAGATGAATTTAACCAGTGTGCTACGACGGATCTTTTAAAAATATATGAATTCATGTTTTACTTATATGTTGAAACAAACAAATTCTTACATCTTTTAGAGAAAAAAAGGATTTCCGTTGTCAGCTTTCGAACCCAAAAATACATCAAATCAAAGATGAATTTAACTAGTGTACTACAACGGATATTTTGAAAATATATGAATTCATGCTGTATTTATTTGTTGAAACAAACAATTTATTACCTCTTTTAGAGAAAAAAGTATTTCCGCTACTGAGCTGTGAACTCGGAAATACATCAATTCATAGATGAATTTAACTGGTGTGCTAAAACGGATCTTTTGAAAATATATGAATTCATTCTGGATTTATATGTTGAAAGAAACAAATTATTACATCTTTTAGAGAAAAATAGGATTTCCGCTGCCGGGCTTTGAACACAAAAAAACATCAAATCATAGATGAATTTAACCAGTGTGCTACAACAGATCTTTTGAATATATATGAATTCATGTTGTATTTATATGTTGAAACAAACAATTTATTACTTCTTTTAGAGAAAAAAGTATTTCCGCTACTGAGCCTTGAACTCGGAAATACATCAAATCATAGATGAATTTAACCGGTGTGCTAAAACGGATCTTTTGAAAATATATGAATTCTTTCTGGATTTATATGTTGAAACAAACAAATTATTACATATTTTAAAGAAAAAAGGATTTCCGCTGCCAGGCTTCGAACCCGGAAAAACATCAAATCAAAGATGAATTTAACCAGTGTGCTACAACGGATCTTTTGAAAATATATGAATTCATTCTTTATTTATATGTTGAAACAAACAAATTCTTACATCTGCTGTTGGGCTTTGAACTCGGAAATACATGAATTTAACCAGTGTGCTACGACGGATCTTTTAAAAATATATGAATTCATGCTTTACTTATATGTTGAAACAAACAATTTATTACATCTTTTAGAGAAAAAAGTATTTCCGCTACTGAGCCTTGAACTCGGAAATACATCAAATCATAGATGAATTTAACCGGTGTGCTAAAACGGATCTTTTGAAAATATATGAATTCTTTCTGGATTTATATGTTAAAACAAACAAATTATTACATATTTTAAAGAGAAAAGGATTTCCGCTGCCAGGCTTCGAACCCGGAAAAACATCAAATCAAAGATGAATTTAACCAGTGTGCTACAACGGATCTTTTGAAAATATCTGAATTCATGCTTTATTTATATGTTGAAACAAACAAACTCTTACATCTTTTAGTGANTTTGAAAATATCTGAATTCATGCTTTATTTATATGTTGAAACAAACAAATTCTTACATCTTTTAGTGAAAAAAAAGATTTCCGCTGCTGGGCTTTGAACTCGGAAATACATGAATTCAGAGATGAATTTAACCAGTGTGCTACGACGGATCTTTTAAAAATATATGAATTCGTGCTTTACTTATATGTTGAAACAAACAAATTCTTACATCTTTTATAGAAAAAAAGATTTCCGCTGCCGGGCTTCAAACCCCGAAATACATCAAATCATAGATGAATTTAACTAGTGTACTACAACAGATATTTTGAAAATATATGAATTCATGCTGTATTTATATGTTGAAACAAACAAATTATTACATCTTTTAGAGAAAAAAATATTTCCGCTGCCGGGCTTTGAACTCGGAAATACATCAAATCAGAGATGAATTTAACCAGTGTGCTACAACGGATCTTTTGAAAATATATGAATTCATGCTGTATTTATATGTTGAAACAAACAAATTATTACATCTTTTAGAGAAAAAAATATTTCCGCTGCCGGGCTTTGAACTCGGAAATACATCAAATCAGAGATGAATTTAACCAGTGTGCTACAACGGATCTTTTGAAAATATATGAATTCATGCTGTATTTATATGTTGAAACAAACAAATTATTACATCTTTTAGAGAAAAAAATATTTCCGCTGCCGGGCTTTGAACTCGGAAATACATCAAATCAGAGATGAATTTAACCAGTGTGCTACAACGGATCTTTTGAAAATATATGAATTCATGCTGTATTTATATGTTGAAACAAACAAATTATTACATCTTTTAGAGAAAAAAATATTTCCGCTGCCGGGCTTTGAACTCGGAAATACATCAAATCAGAGATGAATTTAACCAGTGTGCTACAACGGATCTTTTGAAAATATATGAATTCATGCTGTATTTATATGTTGAAACAAACAAATTATTACATCTTTTAGAGAAAAAAATATTTCCGCTGCCGGGCTTTGAACTCGGAAATACATCAAATCAGAGATGAATTTAACCAGTGTGCTACAACGGATCTTTTGAAAATATATGAATTCATGCTGTATTTATATGTTGAAACAAACAAATTATTACATCTTTTAGAGAAAAAAATATTTCCGCTGCCGGGCTTTGAACTCGGAAATACATCAAATCAGAGATGAATTTAACCAGTGTGCTACAACGGATCTTTTGAAAATATATGAATTCATGCTGTATTTATATGTTGAAACAAACAAATTATTACATCTTTTAGAGAAAAAAATATTTCCGCTGCCGGGCTTTGAACTCGGAAATACATCAAATCAGAGATGAATTTAACCAGTGTGCTACAACGGATCTTTTGAAAATATATGAATTCATGCTGTATTTATATGTTGAAACAAACAAATTATTACATCTTTTAGAGAAAAAAATATTTCCGCTGCCGGGCTTTGAACTCGGAAATACATCAAATCAGAGATGAATTTAACCAGTGTGCTACAACGGATCTTTTGAAAATATATGAATTCATGCTGTATTTATATGTTGAAACAAACAAATTATTACATCTTTTAGAGAAAAAAATATTTCCGCTGCCGGGCTTTGAACTCGGAAATACATCAAATCAGAGATGAATTTAACCAGTGTGCTACAACGGATCTTTTGAAAATATATGAATTCATGCTGTATTTATATGTTGAAACAAACAAATTATTACATCTTTTAGAGAAAAAAATATTTCCGCTGCCGGGCTTTGAACTCGGAAATACATCAAATCAGAGATGAATTTAACCAGTGTGCTACAACGGATCTTTTGAAAATATATGAATTCATGCTGTATTTATATGTTGAAACAAACAAATTATTACATCTTTTAGAGAAAAAAATATTTCCGCTGCCGGGCTTTGAACTCGGAAATACATCAAATCAGAGATGAATTTAACCAGTGTGCTACAACGGATCTTTTGAAAATATATGAATTCATGCTGTATTTATATGTTGAAACAAACAAATTATTACATCTTTTAGAGAAAAAAATATTTCCGCTGCCGGGCTTTGAACTCGGAAATACATCAAATCAGAGATGAATTTAACCAGTGTGCTACAACGGATCTTTTGAAAATATATGAATTCATGCTGTATTTATATGTTGAAACAAACAAATTATTACATCTTTTAGAGAAAAAAATATTTCCGCTGCCGGGCTTTGAACTCGGAAATACATCAAATCAGAGATGAATTTAACCAGTGTGCTACAACGGATCTTTTGAAAATATATGAATTCATGCTGTATTTATATGTTGAAACAAACAAATTATTACATCTTTTAGAGAAAAAAATATTTCCGCTGCCGGGCTTTGAACTCGGAAATACATCAAATCAGAGATGAATTTAACCAGTGTGCTACAACGGATCTTTTGAAAATATATGAATTCATTCTTTATTTATATGTTGAAACAAACAAATTCTTACATCTGCTGTTGGGCTTTGAACTCGGAAATACATGAATTTAACCAGTGTGCTACGACGGATCTTTTAAAAATATATGAATTCATGCTTTACTTATATGTTGAAACAAACAATTTATTACATCTTTTAGAGAAAAAAGTATTTCCGCTACTGAGCCTTGAACTCGGAAATACATCAAATCATAGATGAATTTAACCGGTGTGCTAAAACGGATCTTTTGAAAATATATGAATTCTTTCTGGATTTATATGTTGAAACAAACAAATTCTTACATCTTTTATAGAAAAAAAAGATTTCCGCTGTCGGGCTTCAAACCCGGAAATACATCAAATCAGAGATGAATTTAACCAGTGTACTACAACAGATATTTTGAAAATATATGAATTCATGCTGTATTTATATGTTAAAACAAACAAATTATTACATCTTTTAGAGAAAAACAGATTTCCACTACCGGGCTTCGAATCCGGAAATACATCAAATCAGAGATGAATTTAACCAGTGTGCTACAACGAATCTTTTGAAAATGTATGAATTCATGCTGTATTTATATGTTCACACAAACAAATTTTTACATCTTTTAGAGAAAAAAGGAATTCCGCTGCCGGGCTTCGAACCCGGAAATACATGAATTCATAGATGAATTTAACCAGTGCGCTACAACGGATCTTTTGAAAATATATGAATTCATGCTTTATTCATATGTTGAAACACACAAATTATTACATCTTTTAGAGAAAAAAAGGATTTCCATTGTCAGACTTCGAACCCAAAAATACATCAAATCATAGATGAATTTAACCAGTATGCTACAACGGATCTTTTGAAAATATATGGATTCATGCTGTATTTATATGTTGAAACAAACAAATTTTAACATCTTTTAGAGAAAAAAGGATTTCCGCTGCCGGGCTTCGAACCCAGAATTACATTAAATCAGAGATGAATTTAATTAGTGTGCTACAACAGATCTTTTGAAAATATATGAATTCATGCTGTATTTATATGTTGAAACAAACAAATTATTACATCTTTTAGAGAAACAAGGATTTCCGCTGCCGGGCTTCGAACCCGGAAATACATCAAATCAAAGATGAATTTAACCAGTATGCTACAACGGATCTTTTGAAAATATATGAATTCATGTTTTACTTATATGTTGAAACAAACAAATTCTTACATCTTTTAGAGAAAAAAAAGATTTCCGCTGCCGGGCTTCGAACCCGGAAATACATCAAATCAAAGATGAATTTAACCAGTGTACTACAACGGATATTTTGAAAATATATGAATTCATGCTGTATTTATTTGTTGAAACAAACAATTTATTACCTCTTATAGAGAAAAAAGTATTTCCGCTACTGAGCTTTGAACTCGGAAATACATCAATTCATAGATGAATTTAACTGGTGTGCTAATACAGATCTTTTGAAAATATATGAATTCATTCTGGATTTATATGTTGAAACAAACAAATTATTACATCTTTTAGAGAAAAAAAAGGATTTCCGCTGCCGGGCTTCAAACACGGAAATAAATCAAATCATAGATGAATTTAACCAGTTTGTTACAATAGATATTTTAAAATTATATGATTTCATGCTATATTTATATGTTGAAATAAACAAATTATTACATCTTTTAGAGAAAAAAAAAGAATTTTTGCTGCCGAACTTTGAACTCGGAAATACATGAATTCATAGATGAATTTAACGAGTGTGCTACAATGGATCTTTTGAAAATATATGAATTCATGCTTTATTGATAAGTTGAAACACACAAATTCTTACATCTTTTAGAGAAAAAAAGGATTTCCGTTGTCGGGCTTCGAACCTGAAAATACATCAAATCATAGATGAATTTAACCAGTGTGCTACAACGGATCTTTTGAATATATATAAATTCATGCTATATCTATATGTTGAAACAAACAATTTATTACATTTTATTAGAGAAAAAAATATTTCCGCTGCTGAGCTTTGAACTCGGAAATACATCAAATCATAGATGAATTTAACCAGTGTCCTACAATGGATCTTTTGAAAATATATGAATTCATTCTGTATTTATATGTTGAAACAAACAAATTATTACATCTTTTAGAGAAAAAGAGAATTTCCGCTGCTGGGCTTCAAACTCGGAAATACATCAAATCAAAGATGAATTTAACCAGTGTGCTATAACAGATCTTTTATAAACATATGAATTCGTGTTGTATTTATCTGTTTGAACAACCAAATTATTGTATTACATGTTTTATAGAAAAAGAGGATTTCCGCTGCCAGGCTTCGAACCCGGAAATACATTAAATCAAAGATGAATTTAACCAGTGAGCTACTACAGATCTTTTGAAAATATTTGAATTCATGCTGTATTTATATGTTGAAACAAACAAATTATTACATCTTGTAGAGGAAAAAAGGATATCCGCTGTCAGGCTTCGAATCCAGAAATACATCAAATCTGAGATGAATTTAACCATTGTGCTACAAGGGACCTTTCGATAATATATGAATTCATGCTGTATTTATATGTTGAAACAAACACATTATTACATCTTTTAGAGAAAAAAGGATTTCCGTTGTCGGGCTTCAAACCTGAAAATACATCAAATCACAAATTAATTTAACCAGTGTGCTACAACGGATCTTTTGAAAATATATGAATTCATGCTGTATTTATATGCTGAAACAAACAAATTATTACAGTTTTTAAAGAAAAAAGGATTTCCGCTGCCGATCTTTTAACCCGGGAATACATCAAAGCAGAGATGAATTTAACTAGTGTGCTACAACGGATCTTTTGAAAATATATGATTTCATGATGTATATATATGTTGGATCAATCAAATTATTACATCTTTTAGGGAAAAAAATGATTTCTGCTGCCGGGTTTTGAATCCGGAAATACATCAAATCATAGATGAATTTAACCAGATGTGCTATAACAAATCTTTTGAAAATAAGTGAACTATCAACCTGGCATCAAGAATAAAGATCCCGTACCTCCGAGATTGGCTGAGAATCTAGGTGATGCGTAGAGAAGAACTTCGCCGCTTCCCAAAGTAGTTTATCATTAGTCGCCTGACTGATAATATCAATTGGCTCTGCCTCTATTCGCTGAAAAACTTTTTTATTCCTGTCCTTCCAAATTGACAATAAAATTTATGGAAGCCTATAAAATATATCCGAACACCCGAAGTTGGATGATGCCCGCCAGTAAATAAAGTCTAAATTCGAATACACAGATCCATAGGGAAAGCCATCCGGAAGTATCAGAACAGAAGACAAATCCCATACCTTACGCGAGCGGATGCACTCAAGAAGAGCGTTATTATTAGTCTCCGCCGCAGAGCCACATCGGACACCCTGATGAGCGATGTGGTCCATCACAGGAAGAGTACCAGACGTAATCTGCCAGAAAAAATGTTGTACCTTTGGAGGGACTTCAAGTTTCCAGGCTTGTGCCCGGAGGTTCGTGCACGACGGCCCATATTCAACTTCCCTGATTAAATCCCGCACTAGCCGGTAACCCGATCTGACTGAATACTTCCCGGATTTGGTATAATGCCAAATCAAACTATCTGATTTAAGAGAATTGCTAACCGCCATACTCCGAATGAGCGGAATATCCGCCAGATCCATAAACTCCTAAAGAATAGGCATATGCCAATCCTTCGTAATTGGATTAAATAAGTGGTTTACCATCAGATTAAGATGGAGAAGTCTCCCCCTACCATTTGGTGGTCTAGGCTAGAATCCGGTAACTAGGGATCACGCAACACCGAAATATTACAACCAGAACCTACCGCCCACCTTGCCCCTCGTTCTACGAGTCCTTTAGTCGAAAAAATACTCCTCCAAGGAAAAGAAGGAGAATGTGGTTTAGTGGCCAGTAAAGGATTTTTTTCCTGAAATATCGACCGCGCATCACCCGAGCCATTAAAGAGTTCAGATAATGGATTAATCGCCAGTACTGCTTTGCCAGCATCGCGTCATTAAATTGCTCCAGAGCACGGAAGCCCAAGCTCCCATCACATTTATCCTTACACATCTTATCACAAGCTACCCAATGCATGCCTCGTGCCTTATCGTTAAGACTTCCACCAAAAATTTGATATGGCACTTGTAAGTTTGGTTGTTAACGCATGTGGCAGTTTATAACATGAAATAACATGGGTCGGGAGGGCTAACGCCACAGATTTGATCATAATTTCCTTACCCCCTTTCGATAGTACTTTGCCGACAAGCCATTAACATGCTCGTCTAGACGATCATTTACATAACCAAAAACTTTAGTTCGCGATCCCTGAAGACTTTCAGGAATACCCAAATAAGAATCCATACCGCCTTCTTTAGAAATACCAATAACTGTGTTTAATTTAGTCCTTATCTCGGGCGGAACTTTCTTACCAAACATAATAGAGGATTTCTCCAGGTTTACCTCTTGACCTGAGGTTTTCCCATAATTACCTATAATATCCATCACCGTTTTACATTCAGTCTCTTCTGCTTTACAAAAAAAACAGACTATCATCTACAAACAACAAGTACGAGATCGAGGGACAGTCTCGAGCAATCTTGATACCTGTAAGTTTCTTCTCCCGTTCCGCCTTTTTAATATCAGCTACCAAAACCTCGGTACAAATAATAAATAAATACGGGGAAAGGGGGTCTCCCTGACGTAAATCCCGCTGCGGTAAAATAGAATCCCGAGGTTGACCATTCAAAAGAACTTGATACGACACCGAGGAGACACACCACATGATCTATGAAATCCACTTTCTATCAAATTAATCATAAGTGCTTCCAGGAAGTCCCATTCAACACGATCATACGCTTTACTCATATCCGTTTTGAAAGCCAAAAACTCCGAGTTACAACGGCGGTTTGTATTTAACCCATGGAACATTTCCTGTGCAACTAGAATATTGTCGGTAATCAATCGACCAGAAACGAATGCGGACTGAGTTTTGGAAATCAGAGACAACAAAAACCGCTTAAGCCGAAAACACAAAACTTTGGAAATAGTCTTATAGCTCACATTACAAAGACTGATTGGCTTAAATTCCGTCATACGCTGTGGACTATCAACTTTAGGAATGAGACAGATATTCGTCTCGTTTAGTCGAGGATCAAAACAACCAGTATGGAAAAAATCTTTAACCAAAGCCATCAGATCATCTTTTAAGGAAAACCAAAACCGCTGAAAAAATAAAGCCGTCATACCATTAGGTCCTGGAGATTTCTCAGAATGCATAGCAAATAAAATTTTACGAACTTCCGATTCAGTAATATTCCTAGTTAAGCTTCTATTCATATTATCCATGATGAGTGGTGAAATCTCCTGAAGTATCTCTGGGATACCACTCACTTCTGATCGTTTAAAAAGCTCCTGAAGTAATTGGAGAATATCGCCTCTAAATACTTTAATGTTTTCTTTTACTGGCCGTATTCTCTCTTTCTATGGCAGTTACGTTTCTCTTAATTGTGATTTTCTTTTATTTCACATAAGGAACTCGTGTTCTCTTTTGTAGTCAAGGCCCACACAAGTATATCGATGCTGCACACATGCACCTCTTTTTACCATTTGCTATGTAAACCAATAATGATGGATGTATTATATATATAATTTTTTGTAACTTACCAAATCTAGAAATATTGATGCAAACATAAATTATTTTATTTATCTTATTTGTGCTTTTTATTTCTTATGAGCTGTAAAACATATTTTTGTGTATGATTTTATAGATGATTTGATATTCTTTCATTAATTTTTTATTTTTAGGTCTAAGGAAGAGGATTGACATCGCAAGACCTTAATTTGATATTTGAGTCAAATTTTGAGGTTTAAGGAAGAAAGATGGACGACACACACATGTTTTATTAGCTATATATAGGCATGACCAGGGTTACGGTTGTCACGGTTAAGATTTATTAACCATCGGTTATGGTTAGAAATTTTTGTAACCTTAACCAGAACCGTTTAACAAACGGTTAAACGGTTACTGTTCAAGCGGTTACTGTTATATACGGTTACAGTTATTTGATAATATGATACGGTTGATATTATTTGATGATATAATATAATTGATATTATTTAAAAGCTTGATTTATCAGGCGTCCAAGTTTAAAAGTTTTATTTGGTTTGATCTGGTTTTTTATTTGATCAAATTAAAACTTTAAACAGTTTCAAAAAAATATTATAATATTTAAAAAATTTAAAAGTTTAAATATTATAAATATTGAAACTTTTAAAAGTTCTTAGCTTTTAAAAAGTTTTTAAATATTATAAGTTTTAAATTTTAAAAGCTCAAGATATTATAAATATTAAAAAAAAAAAAATGTTCAAATTTTATATTTCAAAACCTTTTAAAAGTTTAAAATATTATAAATATTGATGCAAAACGTAAATTATCTTATTTATCTTCATTTGTGCTTTTTATTTCTTATGAGCTGTAAAACATATTTTTGTGTATGATTTTATAAATGAGTTGATATTCTTTCATTAATTTTTTTTTTGGGTCTAAGGAAGAAGGTTTGACATCGCAAGACATTAATTTGATGTTTGAGTCAAATTTTGAGGTTTAAAGAAGAAAGATGAACGACAAACACACATGTTTTATTAGCTATACATAGGCATGATCAAGGTTACGGTTGTCACGGTTAAGGTTTATTAACCATCGGTTATGGTTAGAAATTTGTGTACCCTGAACTAGAACCGTTTAACAAATGGTTACGGTTCAAGCGGTTACTGTTATATACGGTTACAGTTATTTGATAATATGATATAGTTGATATTATTTGATGATATAATATAATTGATATTATTCATTTTTAATTAATATGTTTTTATAGTGTACTCATATTTCTATATATCATATGATTCATATTAAATAAATAATTATTAGTAGTATTTTTTATTATGTTTTTAAAATATTATAAACCAAGTAAGGATTTTGGTTCGAAAAGTTTCTAAACGCGTGGATCTAAAACCAAATAAGTATATGGATAAAATTGTCAATAATTGGGTGCATGTGTTGACTATGCTGGTAATCATGAATTTCACAAATTTTACGAAAAAAGAAATGATTTTGTTCTTGGAGTTTATTGGGTTAACAAGTTGTGTGGTAGTCTAAAAAAAGGTTTTTCAGTGGAAGAATGTGAAGAAGTTGACGAGGAAGAAGAAGAAAAAGAGTATAACGAAAAACCAAACGGTAAAATTTATGATGACAATTAACACAAAATTTGACAATGAAAATGACAAGAAAGAATATGAAGAATAAGAAAACATTTAATAAAAAAACACGAAAACATAGGTGGTAGCAATCAATTAAATATGAAAACGAGTTATATTCATGATTATAAATTTTTTTCGTTTTTCTGGTGGTCAAAGAAAATGGTTTAGGATATGTGAGGTCATCAGTTTGATTTGCCTCGCCTGGACCTCAAGTTAACTTTATGATTTTTTAATCAGACTTGATTTTATAACACAACTGATTTTTATATTTTAAAAAATTGCGTATCTGAAATTTAATTTTTTTCCTTAGTACTAATTTTAATTTTTTTTATGAGATAATATTTTATTACCGTAATCAATTGTATATAATTTTTATCAAAATATATCAAATAAACCCACACACTACAAACCTAGTTAGAAAGAAAGATTATCAAGAGAATTATATCAAATTCAAATTAACTAGATTTTGCATACGGTGTAGTAAAAAAATTCGAAATGGTTTTGTATTAGCGTAAAAGTTGAAAATTACGGTATTCAGTTGATTTACCTTCCTTCAAGGATGCTCTAAATAAATTTAGTTGTGATGACTATATAGTAAATAAATTTAGTTGTGATGACTATATAGTAAATATATATATATATATATATATATATTTTATTATATCATTCTAAAAAAATATTTTGACCCTAAAAACACAAACAAGACTGTTTACTGCTTCAAATTAATATTTTCTTGATTTTAGCCTGTTTTCTTGGTTAATTATATTCAATTTGTGAGATAGGAATATAGGATCATACGAAAAATAGTAAAAAACGAAAAAAAAATAAAAAAATAAAAAGATTAGATCGTACGAAAACAGAAAAAAAAACATGCATAGAATATGTCAATATGGGTATGTTTTTTCTCTGGTCTAGGCCTGGACATTCGGGTACCCGTTCGGGTTTGGATCGGGTATTTTGGATTTTCGGGTTTTTGGGTTTTGAGGTATATGATCCGTTCAGGTATTTCTAGATTTCGGATTTGGATCGGATTCGGTTCGGGTATTTCGGGTTCGAATTTGGATTACCCGAAGGTCACAAAACTCAAAATTTTAGTATTTAATTTAGTCTAAATTATTCAGTAATACGCAATATATCTAAATTTAGAATATTTTTACCCAAATTTACTAATAAACAGTTTAAATACTTATATTATTAAAATTATAAATATTACTAATATATTACTATTATATATTAAAAATATGGGTATATTCGGATACCTGTTCAGATTTCGGTTTAGGTTCGGGTTTTCGGATTTAGAGATTTAGAATCCGTTCGGGTATTTTACAATTTCGGATACGGGTTCGGATCGGATCTTTGGATCCAGGTATTTTGCCCAGGCCTACTCTGGTCAGTGTATGAGGTGGATAATCCACATAATCTTATCTTCTTTCACATATTAACCAATAGTAAAATAAGAAAAGAAAAGAAAAACAGTCTATATAATTGCCTCTCAAGTCTCGCAGCAGTGTCACCACACCAACGTAAAACAAAAGCTTGAGTTGATATGTCAACTTTCAAAACGCAACTAAGTTTAACGGTGTTGCCTCACCTTCCAGTGTACGAGCTACCATTGTCCAAGCCTCCACCGTCTACAACGATACACCCGCCACTCTAGGTAATAGTCTAGCTAGCCATCTCCTTGATTTCCATGCTTTAGCTATGTTAAATTTATGTAATGCTCTAAGTGCTTAAAATTTATAGAAAAGGCGAAGAAGTATATCGTAGAGGCAGCGAGCATTGGATCGGAGCTGGTAGTGTTCCCGCCTCCCGGAGGCGTTTATTGGTTGGTATCCTCGCGGTTTTAGGTTCGGTATGGCTGTGGGCGTTTTCAACGAGGAAGGTCGTGATGAGTTCCGCAAGTACCATGCTTCTGCCATTCAAGTTCCTAGGTAATCGTTAACTAGCTTTTTTTTTTTTTTCTTTATTAAAGTTAAGTTTAAAATGATTTTTTTATACATTAGCCTTTTCCAATCAACAACTATGATAAACGTTAATTTTTCTGTGCTTAGTTATCCAAGTACACACACAATACGAATATTCAAACCTTGAATATTTAGATATTCATTGATTCATCCTCGATTCGTTATATATCCGACTATTCCTTGTATCGGATGGTATCTGTCACTTGCAAATTAGGTTACTGTTCTTAATTAAATTTTCTTTATCCGTGGCCAAAGGGTAAGGGGTCATATACTTCATATATTTTACATCATACATGTTTTAAAGTTTACATCATCTTCATTGAACTATTAGGATTTTTGCACTACCCCTAGTGAATTTATAGATACAGTAGTAACTAATTTTTTTTTTTTTTGGGATCACCCATGTAATGGACCATACGTTTAATTTGTAGTTAACACCGCTTTTTATTTTCTTTTTTCCTATAACACCACTTTTTATTTTCTTTATTTTCTTTAATTGGTATAAAGATATAGTGTATAAATACAAGTGACTGCAAACCCCGTATATGCCTAATTAAAACGAAATAATACAAAAGAGAAAACAAAAAAAAATCAAAAAAAAAAACAAGAAAGTGCCAACACCACAACCCACACGTTGCGTGGGGAAGCACCTAGTTACAAACAATGTCAAACTTTAAAATGCAAGCAAAACAAAACTCAGCCACGACAACAAGATAACTAAACTTCTCATTGTTCTAAAGAGGACTTACGCCTTTTCCTGCTAAAAATTTTAACCAAAGCTTGGAACTTTCTTCTTCATCTTGATTACAAAGAACATTGGAGTTGCTCTGTTCCCTGATGAGTATCTTCTCGACTTCCCTCCCTGAACTGGTGTGAACTTCCCGCTCAGCCTTGATGATTTTCTTACCGATCTAGGAGAGTTGATCAAGCCTTTGTCTCCTGAGTTCTCTTTGTGAGTTTGAAACGATTTTCTTATAGGTTTAGGAGACCTGATCACGCCATAGTCTTCTGACTTCTGCTTGAACTTTTGAATCTCATTCTAGACCAGTCTCTTTATCGATAGCGACCTATGCATCCTGAACGATGCCCTTTCTTCTTCCACCATTTTTATCCCACTCACTCTCTTTAAAGATTCCGTCCTTAACAAAATCGCGTTAGTGCTAGCCTTGAATGCTTCAACCCACGCCATTGCAGCTTCCACATTCTTCTCTGCAGTTTCTTTCGCGTGACAAGCTTGTCCACTCAAATACTCGCACTCAAATCTTGAGATTGTGATGGTTGAACTTCTCTGAGATTCCATTTCCCGAGTTTCCATTGTCTTCTCTGCCATAGACTCGAGCTTCTCGAGAGCTATAGCCTCTGCATGCTTAGCTTTCTCAAGCTCATCTAACTTTGAAAGCAACACTTTCTCCTTTTCACCAATTCCTATTTATGTGCTCTGTACTTCACTCTAGATGACTGTTTCTTCTTCTTTTAGCTCAAGCTCCTCTTTCTTTGCAGCTTCTTTATCATTCTTTAGCTTCTCAAATGAAGTAGTTAAATTGTCAGCAAGAGAGCTGATTCTTTCTTCAGCTGCAGATACTGCTTCTAACTGATCATTTGCAATAAGAAGCTTCGAATTGAGTCTCTCAATCATTACATCATCCTTTTGTATTATCTTCTCAAACCGTGTTCTTTCTTGTTTGGCTTGGTCAAGTTCCTGATTCAATGTATCCATTGTATTGACCAAACAAAAGAGCTCTGCGTTAATCGAAGCGAGACAAAACATCTTTCCCTCTTTCAAAACCACAGTTTTTCGATCTCGACATACTATCATTCCTCTGAACCTTCCTTTCCATCTCCTTGACAAGCTTCAACTGCATCTCTAACATCTTAATATCTGATAAAGTCTCAGATAACTCACTCTCAATGTTCTTTGATCTCTCAATCTCTCTCATCATTTCCTTTATTCTCTTCTTCTGTTTATCTAATGACTCAGACACTTCCTTTTGTTATTTATCTCTCTGCTCCTCAACTTCTTTGCATTCCTTCAAAGCCTCTATCTTCGCCAATTCAACCAAAACATGCTCTTCGTTCGAAGCATCGACCTCTAACTTAAGACTCTCTAACAACTTCAAATTCTCCTCCATTTTGATACCTAACTCCATTACTTCTTTCTCTGGCACAACTTTCTCTCTCGAAACATAGGCTATATTAAGCTTCAACTTACTCAGTTCTTGCTTCACATCCTCTAATTCTCTCATAATCTCAGCATTTCCATCTATGCTTGACTCCTTCATCACAGCTTCGATCTCGAAAAATCAAGACTTTAACCTTCGATTCGACTCCTCTATCCTTAAAGTAAGCTCCTTTACTATCTCCTTCGCCTTGAACAGCTCTGCTTCTGCTTTTGCCTTTGCAAACTCCGAAACTCTTCTACTCTATCTATAAATTAATAATAGAATAAAATAACAACACCGTTAATCTACATCATATAGAAAAGTAGAAGACGGACGCCCTGTACATCATATAGAAAAGTTGGCTATTTCTTTTTCAAACGAAAATGAACTCATGAGCTTTTAATTATGAAAGTTTTACTTTTAAGAGATGAACACAATATAGTAAACGGGAAATATTGAAAGAGTTAAAACCTCGACTCACCTGGAAGATCTGTATTGGTGTTGGCAAGAGAAACCAACTGCTCATAAATCTGGAACCTGTAAAATTCTTGCGGAAAAATACCGAAAGACTCGTCGACCTGATCAAAAGTAGTGGTTGCTATGAAACGTATTGAGAAAGGGGAATCGGTTAGTTTAAAACGGGTGTTGCTTCTAGTGATTTCAAAATCCGATATATATTGCCCCATCACACAGCAACTTCTCGAATTTTGAAACATGGGTGACATTGATGGATCCTTGGATGACACAACTCTAAAAAAACCTCAAATTAGATAAATACATTATAATGGAGTCATTGAAAAATGTAGTTGAGATGGATACAACCTTTTGATCTATTAGCAGGAAATCTACTCCCATTAGTTGGCCTCCTTTTTTTACGTTGCAGACAGGCCAGTGACGAAGCAATCTCCCAACGATTCGCTGGTGTAGGCGGCCAACTTTGAGATTTGCGAATGAAACAACAGTGGAATCCATGTAAGTGAAGATAAAATTCAGAGAGTAAGGAAATTGTGAGAGGCATGAAGTTGGAGGAGAAGACATTATATAGGACTTCACCTTGCACCCATTGAAGAAAAAGTAGTCGGTCTTCAGTTGAATGAGAGAGCATTGAAGGACTTGAATTACCGTTTTAGAGGAAGACGATCAGATGGAGATAGTGAAAGGGTTTGAAGTATAAGCGAGTAAAGAAAGAATGAAGAAGATGAGGGACGTTTGAGGTGACAGAACTGAGGCAATGCAAAAAGGCTTGATTAACGGTGGAATCAAGATGGGGGGGGGACGGTTGAGGTCGCACATTAATGGTGGCGGAGTGGAGCTACCTGGAAAAGGGTTTTATTTCAAGAGCATATTAAAGGTGTAATACAGATGAACTTGTAATGGGCTTTAAACTAAATATTAAAAAAAGAAATAGGAATTACTTACTGGGTCTCCTAAAATTGGGCTTCAAGAAAGTGGCCTTACTTAACTAATAGAGGTGATGACGTGGTAGCACCAGGAGTGAGGAAAGTACACTTTATATATATAGATTAATTATTAATATGATACTCTCCCTCTTTTCCTTTGTTTTGGGTTTGTGATGAACCTGCAGGCCCTGAAGTAGAAACATTAGTAGACTTGGCAGGGAAAAACAATGTGTACTTGGTAATGGGAGCGATAGAGAAGGATGGGTATACACTCTATTGCACAGCTCTTTTCTTCAGTCCTCAAGGTCAGTTTTTTGTTAAGCACTGTTGTAACACCCGCGAACCGAAATCCTGGTTTGGGGATTGCATCGATCAATGCAGAAGGTGCATCGGTCGATGCAGGTTCAGTTTTCTGCGTTTTGACTTAAGTGAAACGCTGTGTTTTGGGCAAAGGGAAAAGGAAAACCCTTAAGTCGAGGTTTTTGTCTCATTCGGCGAGTTTAGCCGTTTTTGGAGAGAAAAGAAGAAAAAAAGAAGAGTTCTTGGTGTTCTTGAGTGTTCTTGGTGATTTCTTAGAGTTGGAAGCTGTTTCTGTAGAGATCTGAAACAGAATGTTTGTGTGGTGTGGTGAATGAATGATGTATGGAATGATGATTTATGAATGAATGGATGTCAGGTTGTTTCAATTCCCTTTATGCAGTTGCAGTATAAGAGGTGTCAATCCTATCTGAGTGTTTGTGAACAATCAAGATGTGCATATGAGTCTAAGTCAAGCCAAATGTAAAGATTGTTTGTCACTAACAATCCTATAATGAGATATGAAATGCAGAAAGTAAAAACAACTAGAACAAGATACTAAATGCAAACAGAACAGACAAATTAAAGCTATAATGAAACTAGAACAGAAATAGACACTATGCTAATGAACTAATGCAAGACAAGTAATGAACAGAAAACTAAGTGAATGCAATAGAAATGAAACAGGAATGAAACAAGACAATCACAAATCATAAACACAAGTTCTGGGGATGAACTCGAGCAGCACTCGACCGAGTGTAGGTCGAGTACGTGGTCGAGCTAGACTTAAACGTGAAAACAGAGCAACACAAGAAAAACAGAGCAATGCTAAAACTAATCAAACAACAAGCAAGCAATGATATTTAGACTAAGATTTTAATAAACAAAGAAGGCCTTGAGGAGGGATTCATGGGCTGAGCTAATCATTGTGGTTATCTAACTTGGTCAACAAATCTCAAGCAAACATTGAGCTGATCTCTAGACATACTATTCTAAGACATGTTTAATCCACTCTCATGGCAAGAAACAATCAAACCTATGCAATTCTAGACTTGTTCTCACAAAGAAAAGAATCTACACAAGCAGGCATTAAGCAATACATCTCAAACCAAACAAGACTTCTAATCTCTTAGCAAGCCTAATGGTAAGCTCTAGATCTAGCCTTATCTATGCTCCTTAGACATTGGTGTGATGCTAAGATGCTTGAAATCAAACCCTACCTTCTCAGATATAGGATCAGCATTAAGATCATCTAGCCTAGAAGAGATCTACAACAATCAAGCTTGACCAAATCAAACAAACCACAAGATCAACCCAGCCTAACCCATCCTCAAGGTCCTAAACAAACTACTCACAAGAACACATGGTGAAATATGTCAAAAACCCAGAAAATAATGAAACTTGCATCATTAGAAAGATGAAACAGAGATCTACAATATTGATGAAGGAATAAAACTCGAAATCTTAATACTTTGAAAGTTATGAAACAAACAAAATATAAGAATCTAGTCTTTCTCTCTCAAACAAGTACAAAATCTAAAAAAAAAAAAAAGTGCAAAAGGAATAATATCTAAAAAAGGTAAAAACTAGGTTTTAGACTCTCTAAAAAGCTGGACTCTTTGGTGGCTGCAGGTACAAGGGCTTTATATAGGAGATGAGGTGGAAGCCCTAAAAATACAAAAAGTCAAAGTAGTCAACGGCTCGGTCAACTCGACCAGTGCTCGGTCGAGTGGCTGGTCGAGCTGGCTTCTCTCGTGCATTCTCCACTCGGTCGAGTCCTTCTCAGCACACGGTCGAGTGTCTGGTCGAGTGTGCGGTCGAGTTGAACTCCGGACCTTGATTCTTCAGCCTTAACTTTCTTGTTTTCTCCTCAGGATTGCTTCACTTCTCCTTAGCATTGCTTCCATGCTCCTTAAGCTCCAAAATCACTTGTTTATGCATGAAAATATGCAAATGCAATGCAACTATACTCTAATGCATGATTCGTCCTAAAGCTACACAATAATGGCCTAAATGGATAGCAAAAGATGCAAAAGTTGTGGATAAACTAAGGGAAAACAAGGTAAAATATATGAACATCAAGATCTGTAGCTGGGATCGTTGTAGGAGCGTCCTAGGGTCGTTTTCTTCCTGTGTTTGGGTCGTTTTCTTCTGTGGCAAAGGTATGTGCAGGACCATGGCTTATCTAAGCTAGAAAACTCTCTAATTTGCTTGCTATGTGTTATTAGACTTGTTAGATCATTATTTTGGACGCTAGGAAGCTTTCTTGTGGCTTGGGATCGATTTTTGTGGTTGTAAGAACAAAGATCCAGCGAGAAGCTTTGGGGAAAACACGATGCTCGGCATTGCATCGGTCGATGCAAGTGCGAGGACGGCGCGTAAAACCCTAGGGTTTTCGTGTTAGGTTGAGCATGCATCGGTGGATGCAGAGCGAGTGTCGGTCGATGCAAGTGCATCGAGCATCGATCAATGCAACCCTGTGTCGGTCGATGCATCCCCATGTGGTGTCGGTTGATGCATGTTGGTGTCGGTCGATGTAGAGTCCTGGTTTGTTATCTGTTGTGTGTTGATTGTTGTTTGATGGTTAGAGATGACTCTATTGCTTGTGTGTATAGCCCAGTAGATGGGAGGATTGCCTTACTGAGTGTTTATAAAATACTCATACATTGCAATATGTGTTTGTGGCGCAAGTAAAGGAAAAGTGTGATCGTGGAATCATGGCAATGAAGAGGAGGATGTTCTAGGGACTCGATTGGATGTTGTCTGGCACTGCTAGGTTGCTAGAGTTGGGTCATTAGAAACATTGCTAGGTTGGTGGTTCCATGTTTTCTGATGATTTGGATATTGGTTTATGGTTATATTTGATTATTGGATATTTTATTATTGGAATATTATTGGTTGTTGATATTGGTTATTTCCGCTGTTTGAATGTGGTTGTGGCTAGGTGGCTAGTGGGTATGGGACTACTAGTTGTAGTTTATTATTATTATATTATATTTATTATTTATTATTATTTAAGAAAAAACGGGTCGGTTCGTTTCAGTTTGGTATCAGAGCCCTTACGGTTCTAGGTTTAGGTTCACTAGGTTTCTGTTGTGATGTTTGGGATTGCATGTCTTGATTGATTATGTGAGTTAGTCAATTGTGGGTGGCATGAAGTCCTAGAACATCCTCTTCGAGCCTACAATGTGATTCCACGGTGAGTATATGTTTTTGTGTTATGTATAATTACGTGCTTAGTCTTCTGTTCATGGTAGTGCAGATGGTTAGAGAGGATGCTGTTGCTGATCGTGGTCGTGGTCGTGGACGCGGACGTGGTCGTGGACGCGGACGTGGTCGTGGACGCCGACGTGGTCGTGGTGGGGGCAGAGTCCCAGTGGTTAGTGAGACCGAGGACCAGAGTGTGACAGCTGAGGGTGTTGGCGAGTCGCAGGGTGTCCAGGAGGATTCCATGAGTGTGGTCAGAGGGAGCGGTGTTGATGCTCCAGTGGTTGGTGATGGTAGGATCCCGGGTGTGGGAGTCTCAGCAGGTGGAGTCCCTAGTGCTGACTTTGCGGCTTTGCTAGCACAGTTGTTGGAGCGGTTGCCACCAGTGGCACCGGCTCAGGCTCAGGTAGTGCCACGAGTGGTGGCGGAGGAACGGCAGCCAGTGGCTGCGGATGCAGGAGCACATGGACATTATATGTCCATGCTCAAGGAGATGAAGGGTCTCGTGACCGTGCAGTTTTCGGGTAGTACGGATCCTACTGCTGCAGATGCGTGGAGGACGAGTGTGGAACGTAACTTCCATACTCTGAGATGTCCTGAGGAGTTTTGGGTGGACATAGGAGTCCACCATTTAATTGGAGATGCTGAGTTGTGGTGGAGATCAGTGGACCGGTTGGAGGTGCAGTTCCTTCAGTTGTCTCAGGGGATGCGGTTAGTGCGGGAGCTGGACGTGGAGTTTAGTCGACTTCTATGTTATGGGGGTCGGGCTATAGAGTCTGAGGAGGCTCAGATCAGGAGGTTTTTGAGGGCCCTACGTGATAATTTGAGGGTTCACTGTAGAGGGCAGGGTTATGCAACATGTGCATAGCTGGTTGAGACTGCAGCAGGGAGTGAGGAGGATATCCGAGCACAGTCAGTGGCGGTTAGTCCAGCTGTTCAGCCTAGTAGGGCTCAGCAGCAGGGTGGTTCTAGCAGGGGCGGTAAGCCCGCGCAGGGAACCAAGAGGAGGTGGGAGGCTACGCAGAGGTCAGGTGGTCCGAGTTGCTTCGGGTGCGGGGGCAGGGATCACAAGATTGCTAGCTGTCCCAAGAGGAGTGCTCCGATGGCAGCAGCTCGTGTATGCTATCATTACAGAGAGCCAGGGCAGATCAGGCCCTTGTGTCCCAAGTTGCAGCTGGTGGCAGTGGCAGCGTTGCAGCAGTTGCAGCCGGGAGGGCAGCAGGTTGCACGAATTGAGCAGGCACCACGGGTTTACACGACTGCAGAGACTGGTGGACCCAGTGTCGGGGCGATCACAGGTATAATTTCTGGTACTTTAACTTTGTGAATTCTTAGTATGTTCAGATTTTATGTTTTCCTGTGATAAAGTGTTAGGTTCTCAACACATGAGGTTTGTGTAGGGACCTTGTTGGTGGGCGGGTTTAAGTCCCATGTTATGTTTGATTCTGGAGCTTCTCATAGCTTCATTACTCCGGAGTGTGCAGAGAGTGCGGGAATCAGATGGGATCCTGGGGAGCGTACATGAGTTGTCAGAGTTGCGGGAGANTGTCCCAAGAGGAGTGCTCCGATGGCAGCAGCTCGTGTATGCTATCATTACAGAGAGCCAGGGCAGATCAGGCCCTTGTGTCCCAAGTTGCAGCTGGTGGCAGTGGCAGCGTTGCAGCAGTTGCAGCCGGGAGGGCAGCAGGTTGCACGAATTGAGCAGGCACCACGGGTTTACACGACTGCAGAGACTGGTGGACCCAGTGTCGGGGCGATCACAGGTATAATTTCTGGTACTTTAACTTTGTGAATTCTTAGTATGTTCAGATTTTATGTTTTCCTGTGATAAAGTGTTAGGTTCTCAACACATGAGGTTTGTGTAGGGACCTTGTTGGTGGGCGGGTTTAAGTCCCATGTTATGTTTGATTCTGGAGCTTCTCATAGCTTCATTACTCCGGAGTGTGCAGAGAGTGCGGGAATCAGATGGGATCCTGGGGAGCGTACATGAGTTGTCAGAGTTGCGGGAGACAAGTTCCTGAGGGTTATTGGACGAGCCAGAGGAATTGATATTCAGATCACAGGGGAGTCGTGGCCAGCTGATTTGCTTATCAGTCCAGTGGAGTTGTATGATGTGATTCTCGGGATGGATTGGTTGCATCGGCACATGGTACATTTGGATTACTATCGGGGTAAAGTGGAGTTTGAGCGTCCAGGAGGGAAGTTGGTCTTTCAGGGTATTAGACCGACTTCGGGAAGTCTCGTGATCTCGGCCATTCAGGCTGGGAAGATGATCGAGAAGGGCCGTGAGGCTTATTTGGTCACCATATCTATGCCAGAGTCAGTGGGGAAGTCTAAGGTTAGAGGTATTCCGATTGTAGAGCAATTTGAGGACGTGTTTCAGTCATTGCAGGGATTACCACCATCTCGGTCTGATCCTTTCACGATTGAACTGGAACCGGGGACGACGCCGTTATCCAAGGCTCCTTATAGAATGACTCCAGCAGAGATGGCAGAGCTGAAGAAGCAGTTAGAGGATTTGTTGAGTAAGGGATTCATCCGTCCTAGTGTATCACCGTGGGGAGCACCGGTGTTGTTTGTCAAGAAGAAGGGTGGGAGTTTCCGGTTGTGTATTGATTACCGGGGGTTGAACCGGGTCACTATGAAGAACAAGTACCCTCTTCCGAGGATCGATGAGTTGTTGGATCAGTTGAGGGGTGCTACTTGGTTCTTCAAGGTAGATCTGGCGTCGGATTATCATCAGATACCGACAGATGAGGCAGATGTGAGGAAGACTGCATTCAGGACGAGGTATGGGCATTTTGAGTTTGTGGTGATGCCCTTCGGGTTGACTAACGAACCAGCAGCGTTTATGAGATTGATGAACAGTGTGTTTCAGGAGTTTCTGGATGTATCTGTCATCATTTTCATCGACGATATCCTGGTTTATTCTAAGAGTCCTGAGGAGCATGCAGTGCATTTAAGGGCAGTTCTTGAGAAACTGCGGGAGCAGAAGTTGTTTGCTAAGTTGAGCAAGTGCAGTTTTTGGCAGCGTGAGATGGGTTTTCTGGGTCATATTGTGTCTGTAGATGGGGTTTCTGTAGATCCGGAGAAGATACAGGCTATCAGGGATTGGCCTAGACCGCAGAATGCCACAGAGATCATGAGTTTTCTTGGATTGGCAGGTTACTACAGGAGATTTGTGCAGGGATTTGCGAGCAGAGCACGTCCTATGACTAAGTTGACTGGGAAGGATGTTCCTTTTGTTTGGTCAGAGGAGTGTGAGGAAGGCTTTGCAAGCCTGAAGGAGATGTTGACTA
>NC_025695.1:17133598-17162979 GCF_000633955.1 Camelina sativa | reverse complement strand
AGCAGGGAGAACCCTATGTGGTTTATACAGATGCATCTAGAGTTGGTTTGGGATGTGTGTTGATGTAGCATGGATAGGTGATTGCCTATGCTTCGTGGCAGTTGCGGAAGCATGAAGACAACTATCCTACTCATGACTTAGAGATGGGTGCTGTAGTTTTTGCCTTGAAGATTTGGAGATCTTATCTTTATGGTGCAAAGGTACAGGTGTTTACAGATCATAAGAGTCTGAAGTATATATTCACTCAGCCTGAGCTGAATTTGAGGCAGAGGCGGTGGATGGAGCTTGTGGCAGACTATGATTTGGAGATAGCCATCATCCTGGTAAGGCTAACTTGGTTGCAGATGCTCTGAGTCGGAAGAGGGTAGCTTCGGCTCAGGAGCAGGAGATGGAGTCTCTGGTAGGAGAGATCGGTGCTTTGAGTTTGTGTGTTGTGTCTCAGGAACCGTTGGGTTTGGTGGCAGTTGATAGAGCTGATCTTCTGAGCAGGGTGCAGTTGGCTCAGGAGAAGGATTTGGGGCTGGTGAATGCCTCAAAGGATGTGGATTCAGAGTATCAGGTCTCAGATAATGGTACTATCTTGGTGCACGGTCGGGTTTGTGTGCCCAAGGATGAGGAGTTGAGGCAGGAGATCCTGAGAGAGGCTCATGGGAGCAAGTTTCTATTCATCCAGGAGCGACTAAGATGTACTGTGATCTCAAGAGGTACTATCATTGGATCGGGATGAAGAGGGATGTAGCTAGTTGGGTCGCGAGGTGCGATGTGTGCTAGGCAATAAAGAGGAGGATGTTCTAGGGACTCGATTGGATGTTTTTTGGCATTGCTAGGTTGTTAGAGTTTGGTCATTAGAAACATTGCTAGGTTGATGGTTCCATGTTTTCTGATGATTTGGATATTGGTTTATGGTTATATTTGATTATTGGATATTTTATTATTAGAATACTATTGGTTATTGATATTGGTTATTTTTGCTGTTTGAATGTGGTTATGGCTAGGTGGCTAGTGAGTATAGGACCACTAGTTGTAGTTTATTATTATTATATTATATTTATTATCNAAAAAAAAAAAAAAAAAAAAAAAAAAAAAAAAAAAAAAAAAAAGAAAAAAAAAATGGGTCGAATCGTTTCAACCGAAAACTCATGCCCAAAACTTTGGAACGTTGCATATGGGGTCAAGGGGACACATCAACCATCCCCGTTTACGACACTCCCATTGGCAAGCTAGGTGCTGCTATTTGCTGGTAGAATAGGATGCCCCTCTACAAAACTGCATTGTATGCCAAAGGTAGTGCTTTTAATTCAATGTAGTGCGCAACATCTAGCCTTTTGATACAAGATTCCCTAAAAAATATTTGATTTTTTGGCTTTAGGCATTGAGTTTTATTGTGCACCTACTGCTGATGGTTCTAAGGAATGGCAATCGTCCATACTTCACATTGCGATGGAAGGTGGATGCTTCGTGTTGTCAATTCTGCCAGCGTAAAGATTTCCCTGAGCATCCTGATTACTTGTTTACCGACTTGGACAACAACAAAGAACACGATGCTATCGTCTCCCAAGGCGGAAGTGTCATTATTTCACCTTTGGGACAGGTTCTCGCCGGACCAAACTTTGAATCAGAGGGTCTCATCACAGCTGATTGGTAGAAGTATATATATACTCTTCTTTAATTTTCATCTTAGGCTATATCAAATTTCTTGAGCTAACCATATCGTTAACGTTATTTGTTTTCATCCAGATCTTAGTGAGATAGCTAGAGCCAAGTTATACTTTGACGTGGTCGGACATTACTCCAAGCCAGATGTTCTCAGCTTGACCGTTAATGAGCACCCGAAGAAACCAGTTATATTTGTGTCAAAGGTGGAGAAAGCAGAGGATGACTCAAACAAATAATCAAAAATTATGTGATTCCTCAGTTGATGTTAGTCATATGAAGGAGTCCAGTTCAAAATTTTATGCTAAATTCTGTTTATCTTTTTCTTTTTTTCAATAATGGAAAGCACCAATTGGTTATNTTTCACCTTTGGGACAGGTTCTCGCCGGACCAAACTTTGAATCAGAGGGTCTCATCACAGCTGATTGGTAGAAGTATATATATACTCTTCTTTAATTTTCATCTTAGGCTATATCAAATTTCTTGAGCTAACCATATCGTTAACGTTATTTGTTTTCATCCAGATCTTAGTGAGATAGCTAGAGCCAAGTTATACTTTGACGTGGTCGGACATTACTCCAAGCCAGATGTTCTCAGCTTGACCGTTAATGAGCACCCGAAGAAACCAGTTATATTTGTGTCAAAGGTGGAGAAAGCAGAGGATGACTCAAACAAATAATCAAAAATTATGTGATTCCTCAGTTGATGTTAGTCATATGAAGGAGTCCAGTTCAAAATTTTATGCTAAATTCTGTTTATCTTTTTCTTTTTTTCAATAATGGAAAGCACCAATTGGTTATGGTAAGATCTATGTTTGAGAAACCAATCGGTTCTCTTCTCCTGTATTTCAAGATTGTGCCTGCTATTTTCAAGTTAGAGTGTTATAAATCTCTAATGTTGTGTAGTCTAGTCGTAATACCAACCTTGTAGCCAACTGTTATAAATCAGGCTTTGATTTCATTTATGTTCTTACTTTTGTTTGGCAAACAGCCAAACACATATGTATTTATTTGCTTTAATAATGTATAATTAGTTGCTATTATATACAACTATTACACATAGATTTATTTATCCAAAGATATACATTTTATTTGTTTTTCTTAAAAATGTTTTTAGAAGACTACGTACCATTAATTCATGACAACAAAAGTACAAATTACTAGGATTTCACTCGCGGTATTCCGCATGGCTAAATTATAAATTATTGTATTTTAAATAATAATTTTTAATTTATTTAGTTTTCAAATTCTCAATTAATTAACCTTTTCTAATTAATTTAGAATTTTGTTTAGAATTTTTTTTCTTCTTTTTACACTTTTACAAAGTTTATAACTTATTTACATTAAATTTGTTATTAGATAAAATATAAAATTTTAGATTTGTTTTGTTCTCTAGAATTAAACAGAGGTATATGCCTATATGGTATGTGGTTGTATATTTTTATATGTATTTTTTTATTTTTTGGGAATATTAAGAATGTGTTATAGTATGTGTAATATTATGTAGTTCATATACTAAATAATTTATAAGTTAATTTTCTAAACTATAATTACAAATCTATAGTATATATGAAATAAACTAATAGTTTTAGTGTTGATTATATAGTCCAAACCCGGCATGCTAGGCGGGTCACGCAACATGTTCAAAGATTTTTAGTCTGCAAAAATTCATCATATGAAACTGTTAAAGTAAAAATAGTATTTGAGGCTAAAAGTAACTTTTTATCAAATCAATTTTTCAAATTTTTATCAAGTAAAAATATAACTTTTATAACTAAATGTTTTATTAAAATCTATATATTATTTGATACATGAGAGATAAAAAAAAAAAAAAAAAGACTCATTACTATTTTCATGATTTTGGTACTTTCTATATAATAATTATATCTATATAACCTGATATTTTCGGATTTTCACCAAATATCACATTAATATATACATACATACTACAATAGTTGCTGATCCGTTTTTCACCAATATATCACATTAATATATACATACATACTACAATATACATACATAATTAAAGACAAATAATATGAATTGAGTATTATAAGAAGATATGGCATTAAAACAAAATTTTAGGAAACAATTTAGATTTTTATAGAATTTTCTTAAAATAATTATATTCATAATCATGTTATCATTTTGCTTTAATTTCGGGATTTTAGCTATCACATTAACTATATTTTGTTATAAATCATCTAATTTGGAAACTAAGAAATTATAACCATAAAAGATTTTAAGTGTAATTACTGATTTTTTTAGGTTAGATATGTTTCTTATTATGAAAAAATTAAAATGTATTTTTAATATAGATAAAGAATTATAGTTATTATAAAAAAATATAAAATAATTGAATATAATTTGCATGAATTAAGAAAAAACAAAAAAAAGTATAAAAACGAAAACTAAGACTTCTCTATTTTTGTTTTGATTCATCTTTTTCATGCTTACGAAGATATATTTTATACCAAACTATTTGTGAAACTAAAAGCATTACACATAAAATAAACAATATTATTTTTGATAAAGTAAAATAAAAATTAATGACTTAACTGTATAAGAAAATCTTAAATGTGAGAACTAAAATGAAAACCATCACAAAAAAAGAATAACTATATTTAAATTCCAAGTATATGATATTACAAAATCTTGATAGTGCTCTTTAACCAAAAAAAAAGTATAATAACCACTCGATTGTTTCTCTATCATTATCTTTTTCTTATAAAGATTTCCAAGATTTGGAGACAGATCTAAAAATCAAGAATGAAAAAGTGTTTAAGGGTTATGTAATTATGATTGTTGATATATAACCGAGATTTAGGTGTATAGTATTTATAGGGTTAACATTATGTTGAGGAAACAAACCTTTCCAAGCAAGCAAAAAAAAAATCTGATTTAGTAACTAATTAGGGAGTAAATAACTGTAATCTGTTTTTAAGGAATATGGTAGGAATATGATATCTTTTGGTATTTAAATTTGTTTCTTTAATTTGATTGTTAACATATACACTATTATAAAAGGAAAATAATCTGAAATTAATGTTTTGAGATCGAATATTTAGGCTGATTTTTTAGCAATTAATGGATTATTTATTAGGCAGATATTTTTGGAAAATTGGTTAAAGGGAAATTTTGTTTTTTAAAATCGGAATCTTGATATTTTTTAACTTAATTACCAAATTAATATTTAATATTTAATACAATGGCAGTTTTGTAAATAGGTGGCAACTTCAGGATTTATTTGCTAAATATACTTGGAAAATAATGCATATATATGCTAAAACATTATGTATACTGAATTACATATGTTTTCATTTGGCTACAAACACACTATCATGAAATCAGCCACAATGAAGCTACTAAACAGGCCAAATACTGAATAATCAAACTCTAAGAAAAAAAGATAAAATAAAAAATACACACTTTCGCAGAGAAGATACACAACACTACGAAAATCTGTAAGTCTATATAATTCAAGAACTATCACCAAACACGCTTTCACAGTCATCAATGATCAGCTATACTCAACAATAAGAACATTAATCATCTTGTTTATAAAGTGTATAATTAACTATTATTAAACGAAATATCAGGGAAGCTCGACAACCTTTTCCTTTATAGAAACGGAGTGCCACACCTACTCATTATAACCTCGTACGTCCACTTTTAATAATCTAAATTATCGAATTTCGCACGTTGATTTATAATACACAATATCATAAATAAAGCAAAGATTCACATAGATCTATAAAAATGGAGCACACTGATCACTAAACCATAAAACAATACCTGTCGAGGTAAAGATAAAAAAAAAAACCTCATTAAACATGGGACTTGAGACAAAACGAAGCCTCTCCTTTGTAATCATCTCTCTACTAGTCGGTTTCTTTGCAGTCTCCTACGCTTCTGTTCCTAGGAAACTAAATCCACATCAACGGATCGGTTTCTTTAAGCCTTTCCCGAAATATTTTAACTTCAAGTCCTCACAAAAAGTCTTCCCCTTCAAGCCCTCACCGAAAGTCTTCCTACCCAAGCCGATCCCGGCTACTCCAAAACCAGTCCCAGTTAGAAGACCACGACCACCAACTCCAGACTTCGATCCTCCACCTGACGTAGCCCCACCTCCTCCTCCTCCTCCAAGCTTCTTCAAGCCTCGGCCTCCAGGCTTCTTCAAGCCTCCGAAAAGTCTAACGCCGATCACTGTCAAGCCTCTAGGGGATACTCCAAAGCTGGTCATTGTCAAGTCCCCACCTATAATTCCAACAGTCCCCTAACCTCTGTCGTAGCCAAAGGCTTCTCATTCACAAGGTTTTCTTTAGATAGATATCTTTGTGTCAGCGTGTACAATAAAATAAACTCATTTATGTTTTCGATCTCGAAATTTTAAGATAAAATCTGAAACTTTGCTTTTGGCTTTGCAAGTAGTATATTCATGTTTCTCTTCCTCTTTAATCTAAACTTTTTCAAGAAACAAAAAATGTATATTTTGTAACCGTAAGAGTCTCATGTACGTTGAATCGTTGACAAAATATATTGGACTTTTAAAGCAACAACAGACTTCTCTATTTGTTTTCTTTTGATCACAAGTTTTGTATTATATTATAGAAGCAAAATAAGAACGTACATCAGCCTGCATAAGTCCACCGACAAACTCATGACAACCTTGTCAAAAGGAAAAAAAAAAAAAAAAAAACTCATGACAACCCAATGTTAAAAAAATGGAAAAACCATCTGTATCTTCTGAGGAACTTCCGTATAGCACCACATCCACCCAGTTTTGAAAATTCGATCTATGTCTCCCCAGTTCATAAGTTTCAATCCATTATCCTCCTAATTTCAAAGTTCGTAACCTCTGTCCCCATAGATGTTGGTTAGCGCGGTTCATGACATAAAATCAATGCGAAACCAAAAACCGAGTACAGTAAACCAAATTGAGACCTGATTAGAGTTATTCACAATCCGAAATATATACCAAGTGAGAAGAATCCCTAAATTAAAAAAAAAATAAAACCCTAGTTTTGATTTTGCTCTCTTCGTCGATATTCTCTATTTCTATTATCAACAGCTGAGCCCTGATACGAGCAATTCATCTGGAGCTACGAGTGTAACATCCAATGTCCAACAGAGAAGAAGAGTTGTGGGTGTACCGAAGACGTGTTGGTGTGGAGCTAGTATCGTGGCGTTAATTTCAAAGTCGGCTGCCAATCCATACTGTCGTTACTATCGATGTGGTTATGCTGCATCACTTGAGGTAATGTGGTTTGATTTTTGATTTGTTTCTAGCAAATTTAACTCTAATTCTCTGTGCTTTGTAGCTCATTGATGATAACCACAATTTCAAGTGGGTTGACGAAGCATTGCTGGATGAGATTGAGAGATTGGCTGTCAGAACGGTTGTACTTGAACAAACAGTGTCCCAAATTACAACAGAGACTATGGATCACCAAAAGATGGTTTTTGAGAGGATGCAAATGAAACTAGAGAACGAGATTTTTGAGAAGGTAGAAGAAGAACTGTTGGAAACCAAATCAAGTCTGATGAAAAAAATGATTGTTGTAATTGTAGGTTGTATGATCATGATTGGTTTGAGTAAAGTGATAGTTTGATTGGCTTGTAGTTGTTGGTTTTGTTATGTATTGGCTTGTAGTTGTTTGATTTGTTATGTATTGTGTTGTTGTTGTTGGTAGTGTTATGTTGTTCTTGTTGTGTCCTCTTTTATGTGTTATGAGAAACCAAATTGATATGCTTCTTGTCATCTTGTGATTAACCTTCATGATTCTCAATTTCTCATTAGAAAGGAGATAACAAAAAAAGAGAGACAAAATGACAAAAAAAACAGAAACATTTATGAATCCATGGTTCAAAACCAATACATAAGCCGAGTTAAACATCCTAAAACAGAGACAATTATACGTTGATGGTTTAAAACCAATACTTAGCCGAGTTAAACATATCACTGGTTCAAACTCAATTACATTAGCCGACTTAATTATCCTAATCAGATGGGAAAACAAAAACTAGACTCATCTAACACTTTCTAATCCTTCATCCTTTCTAGATCATCCTTGAGACATCACAATTCCTTGAGACAGTTCCACTTGAGTGCCTTGAGCAGTCACTGGTTCAAATGTCTAAGACACAAGATGAAGCAAAATAAAGGTCAGTTTCACATACTATTTAACACATAGTAGATAGAAAACTACACCTACTAACCTGTTTACAGGACTTCTTCTTTGAGTGAAACCTAGAATTGTGACCAGCTTCACCACATATACCACAATGCATGGTCCTTTTCAACTATTTAGGTGCTTTTTTCGAAGGAGACTCATTTGGTCCTCTTTTCCTCTTTTTATCCTTCTTACTCTCCTTTCCTTTCTTCCTCCCTGACTGTTGTGGTGGTAGATGGCCAATAAGCAGGTCCTCTTTGTGGAATAAGGCCTTCTGTGTAGTTCCTCCTCCACATAGGTGTCCGAAACCAGAAACACACATAGTCTTCAACTTCAAACTTCCTATCAATCATGACTCCATAAGCATGCTCACAAGGAATGCCACATATTTGCCATTTCTGACATGTGCAAGTCCTCTCAGTCAAGCTTACTTGATGAGAAACTCCACTAAGTGTAGCTTCGTAATTGTCATTAGTGCTTCTTCTTATTTGGCATGTCGAAGCTTTCTCAATTTCTTTGGCAAGGAACTTAGACACATATGTGTGCATCTCCCATTGTGATCATGAGATTCGGCAGATCTCTTGGCAATCCTGACCATTGCAAGACTCCTTATGGTCTCAAGCATTGGGACAAATGCTTTGTCCCTGACTTTCAAAATGGAGTTGTTGAATGACTCAACTGAGTTATTCTCAACATCTTCACAGAAGTAAGAGGTTAATAACTGAATATATACAACACATAAGCAATGAAACCAAAATCAGAATGTTTATTACCTTTTGGCGATCAGAGACTATGATATAACCATCACCATCCGTTAGTCCCAAATCAGCCTTGATCTTCCTCACAAACCACAACCAATTTACTATGTTTTCTACTTGTACACACCCTCATGCTATTGGGTAGATAGCATTATCTGAATCTCTACCTAAAGCAACTAGCAGCTGACCTTTAACTTTACCTTTTATAAAGGTTCCATCTAAACCTATTAGTGGCCTACAAGTATCTTTCCATGTTCTCTTCAGCACATCAAAGCAGACATAGAACCTGTTGAATACCTCTTCTCCTGCATCGTTAGTCATAGTGTCAACTTCAACAGTTGAATCTTGGTTTGATTCTCGTATCTCAGCCGTATAATCTTGGAGCCTTGCAAACTGCTCATCATACTCTTTCTCAATCCATCTCAATGCTTTATTCCTTGCAGCTTGACATTGAGGCCTGGATACAGTGATCTTCCATTTCCCTTTAATGGTTTGTTCAATCTTCATTGGCATGAAATACTCAGGTTCTTCTCTGATTTGATCTAGAAACAACCTAGAGATAACATGAACCTTCAACATCTCACAATCTCCATTCGGATTACATGTATGCTTATCAGTGTACTTATTCACCCTTACATCCTACACTTCTTCGTGATTGAACAATATATGCGCCAAATACATCCATCTCCAGCACATCTAAATCCAATCTTGGTTTTATCATACCTGTACTGTGCGATATTGCATCCAGTCTTTAGAGCATGGCCGAGTACAGCTTCCTTAAAGGCAATGACATTGAAGAATGTCTGGTGATAGTACAAAGTCCCATCTACTTTTCTGATGTTGTTCCGCTTTCTCTCCCGACGAGCTTCATCATCTTCATCACTTGAACTGTCCAGATACTCATCATGAACGATCGATGGTTCGTCTATGAACTCCATTACGGCTTTCTCGATGTCAAACGCGTCTCGCTCCCTTGGATCTTCATCGTTGGGTTCATCGTCTCGGATCGGCTGACCTTCTCCTCCTTCCTCTGGCGGAACAGACCCAGTAGCAGTAGCAGTAGCCTCGGTATGAACGACCATCACATTCGGCTCCAACTCACTTGAATTTATGTCACGCGGTTAATGGTTATTCTGGACCAGTACACCAATGCTAAAACACGATTTTAGCATTATGTGGGACAGAGGTTTCGAACTTTGAAATTAGGGGGATACTGGACTGAAACTTCTGAATTGGGGGGGCATAGATCGAAGTTTCAAAACTGGGTGGATGTGGTGCTATACGAAAGTTCCTGAAAAGAATACAGATCGTTTTTTTCTCAAAAAATCGCTAAACACTATACATCGCTGGAGTCTAAACGATTGTAGATGATTTAAGCGTTACAACTATTTATTATATATAAAAGTAGACGGTAATAAATATAAATATTATATAAACATAAAAATTATTTATGAAAAAAATTATTAAACAAATCGCAAACAAAAATTAGACAACAATATATTTAACTTTTATTAAACAACACAGAAACGTTTGTTATGTATATGGAAAGAAAAAAATTGTAAAATTCAAATTTATGTAGTTGAAAATAAAATTTAAAAAAAAAAAACCATTAAAACGAGATTCAAACGATCAAAATTGTCGTCTAAACATCATATAAGCGTTTTAATGTCTACAAAGAAACATAAACGACTACCTACAATCCAAATCCAATCTCAAACATAAACGAGATCCAAACAGTAACAATCCAAATCTTTTGTTTAAAGTACAACTAACCTGTAAATGAGAGTAATAATAACCATCATGCCATTTTCAATTAATTAAACAACAATGAATATATAAAAAAGGAGAAAAATGTCAAACTGACAAAACAAAAGGAAGGTTCCTTTCTTTCCTTTCTCCATCTCCCTCACTTGACTTAACGTCTCTCTCTTCCTCTCTTCACGCCATCTCCGTTGGCCGTCGCCGCCTCAGAGGAGAGATCTGGCATTAACGACGTCGTTGATTCTGTGTGAGTAAGTCATAGCTCGTCATCGTCATCTGCTACCTAATTCTTCAATTTTTGCCGGTAATGATATTGGCCAATTATCACCGAAATTTGCAATTAGATTCGAGACTTTGAATTAGAATTTTTTCAAATTTATGGCTTAAAGTTTCAATCATGGTCGATTTTGAGACAAGGGTTTGCATAAAGCTGTAATCTTTTCTTCTATTGTGAAAGAGCTTTAGGCTCTGTTTACGCCATTGTTGTGGTTAGCTGCTTTAACTGAACGTTTGAGATTGAGTTAGTTATAGATTGAGCTCTTTAGGCTCTGTTTCCGCCATTGTAGAGTGTCTAAGTGGTTTTCATTCTGATGTCAGTCAGATGGATAGTAGAGCTAAGCAGATCAGTTTACTTGATGGAAAGATTGACAACTACGATGGCGTTACGGTAAACATGGAAGAACCCATGAGTGCTGAGGTTTTTACACAACGGCTTAGGGCTTCTCTTTCGCATTGGAGAGACGAGGTTACTTGTGATTCAAGCTTTATAATCCACAAATTTTTTTCTTTTTTTTTTTGGAAATAGTCTTTCAAAACCTTATTTGCAGGGTAAGAAAGGAATTTGGATAAAGCTGCCTATTCAATTAGCCAATCTTGTGGAGGCTGCAGTTACAGTAAGAGGGTTTTATATGATGATGAGATTTGCATCTTATGTTGTTTTTTTAATTTGATATGATAATTAAGTGCTTATATATGTTGGGTGATTTTTCTTTAGGAAGGGTTTAGATATCACCACGCCGAGCCTGATTACTTGATGCTTGTATCTTGGATCTCTCCCAGTCTTGATACCATCCCAGCCAATGCTTCTCATGTTGTAGGTGTTGGTGCTTTGGTCTTCAACAAGAAGACTGCCAAAGTACTGTATATATCTTTTTGCACATGTAGCTAACACTCTATATTTACGCTTGGTGTTCTGTTTATGAGTTTGATCTAAAACCGAGATGAACTACTTCGATGAGCAGGTCCTCGTAGTCCAGGAAAGAGGTGGTCGTTTCAGAGGTACTAATGTGTGGAAGCTACCTACCGGTGTTATCAACGAGGTGATTCTAATCACGTTTTTAATTGTGTGTTCTTTAATGTTGCATTACATGATGAGTTAAACCTAAAAATAGTGTTTTAGGAAAAGCAGTTTAAACGAAACAGAACCTTGAAGTGTTTACACGACTTAGCTAGTTAGCTTGGTATATTATATACTTCTGAGTTCTGAGGTCATACAAACATTTAGTGTTGAACCATTGGTCCCTATAAAGAGGATTGATGATATCAAATTTGAAATAAAGAAATGTTCTGATTTTTCTCTCCTACCTCTAAAACTAAATTTTCCAATTTCACAGGGTGAAGATATCTGTGATGGAGTAGTTAGGGAACTGGAAGAAGAAACTGGAGTAAGTATTTAGCTTTCAGCAAGAAAAATATATCCATTTTAAGGATCTTTTACTTGCTATTGGTTATAATCTAAGATCTCTGTGTTCTTTTCTTTTAACTTCAGATTATTGCAGAATTTGTTGAAGTGTTGTCTTTCAGGTAAATTAATTTGTCATTGCTTTGGAAACATTTGGTCAGGCTTTTAGCGCATCAGTTCCGGATTGATTTATCTTCTATTTGCAGACAAAGCCACAACGCATTCTTGAAAAAGAAATCGGATCTGTTTTTCTTGTGTGTCTTAACTCCGCTCTCCTATGAAATCACTAAACAAAACTCTGAGATCTTGGACGCTAAGGTATATATAATCATTTTGATATATAGTTGATGATGAGCCAAGAAGTGTTGTTACTACTATCACACTGCTTAACTCTATCTCAAATTCTGTTATATTGTTTTTATAGTGGATGCCGGTACAAGAATACATAGACCAACCGTTTAACCAGAAGAACGAAATGTTCAAGTTCATGGCTAATATCAGCCAAAAGAAATGTGAGGAAGATTACTTGGGATTCTCCATTGTGCCAACTAGCACATCATCTGGTAAAAAGAGCTTTCTCTACTGCAATGCTGATCACGCCAATCGCCTTAAAGCATCGCGTGACCAAGCCTCCACTTCTCTCTGATAACATGCCATCTCATTCTGTTTGAACTCGTAGTCTTTTTATTCTATTTTCAGTTATTGCTTCCTTCTCCCAATGCTTAAGTGCTTTTTATAGATATACTCCGCTTGGTTTATTTTTCAACCGTAACCTGATTTAAATTCTCAGTTGTATTCTTGCCCAAGTGCACTACACACTGGTGATAAAATGTAGAATCTAAAAAGTGTTAAGGCCTTTCAAGGGTGCTATTATATAACATAGGAGACCTCGTTGAAGCCCCACAAACTGTTATTGCCTGTTATGTTATAAACAATGGGGAAAAAACAAATCGGGTCGTCGCAACGTTGCGTCTCCGCATAGCTGTCAGCCTGTCACAAAGGCAGTAGTAGCTAGTGATTGGTTGAATTATCAGAGTAGTGATTAAGGATTGATTTGGGGCTCAAAACTATAAAATAATGTTAGTCGTATTGGACTTAGACGATTAGCTAGACTTAGAGCTGTTTGATTCTTTTTCTTTTTATGCACGTTTTCATATTTCCTAATATCAATATTGTTTTGATATATATAAAAAATGTCCCAAACTGATCATTACATGAAAGCATACTTTTTCGCACATCCACACCACATTCCACATACATACCAGTTTTAGTCTCTTGGGGCCATTGGAGATATAGAAGATCTAGGGAGGAATGTAGGTTACATCTTGAATTCAAATTTTGCAGCGGAAAAAACAATATAATTCATTCAAATTTTGATATTTTTAAGGAGGGGAGTAGATCCTCGTTGTCACGTACACGGTACACCTAAAACAAAATTCATGTTATCTCATTCTCAAAAAAAAAATTGTTTAAGTGTATATCTTAAATTCTCCACTACAAGAAAAGTCCACATTGATAGCAATAGATTATAGCTCATTCTCTTCAACTGCTATGAAAAATATACTTTTTTTGTTATTACCATATAATAGCACTAGAAAAACGCTAAGATAAAAATTCATTAAATGAGAACCTAAAATCGTTTATTCCGCCAATACTTAGATGAAAATTTTCGTTTAAGCGTCTTTTAGATCCAATTTTTGTTTTTGTATCAAGAACCAAAAAATTTAAGTGCCACGTTTACAGCAAAAATAAAACATTATCCCTTCTCTGTACGAGAAGACGAACAAAACTTCTAGAAAAATTTTCTTCCCCAAATTGAAATCTAGGTCTTTTTGAGTCACCATAGACTCCACCGTGAAGCTCGTCGGCAGCCTCATTTCGCGTCCATTCCGATGTTATATCTCGGCGACAAAGTGATTAACACGAAGAGATCGAGAGCTTTTGATTCTCGTTGCTGATACCGGCGACAAAGACGATGGTTCTTCTTTCGAAGCCTTCTTCTTCTTCCTCTGCTTCTTCTCTCTTCTGTCTCGCTGAAACTTGATTCGAAACCCGTTCTGAAACTTGATTCGAAACCCGATCTAAACTCGATCCCAATTTGTTTGTCACATCTTTCACTCTCGATCCCTCTCAGTTTACAATCTCTTCTGAACTCGTCAAGGTTTCCCTTCTTCTCAATCATATTTTGCAAAGTAGTAGCTCGATCTCTCTCCGTCGGGTCGTCGCACGGTTTCAGATCCAATTTGCTTTTGATTTTCATGTTCGATTATTTGCCTATCACTTATCAGTCTTGCTATTGTAAGAACTCTTGTTGATTAGAAGTGATGACATGCCTTTTAGATTCTGTATGGAGTTGTAAGATGATATATTTCATGAGTACAATATCTATTGAAAGTGACTTGTATCTTGTTGCTCATGTTTCTTCTTTGAACCTCTGATTTTGGTTTCTCACTGTGAAACAGGGTGATACATTCAACAATTCTCATTTCACAGACTCAAGGAACAAATCTCGGTGACTCTTCTTCTTTTCCTGTTGAGAAAATTAATCGCCAAATTATATGAAGCTTTGTTATATGTATTCTTGATGGTGAAAAACTGATAATGTAAGCCATGGCTTAAACCGTGAGTCTAGCTTTGCTGATTGAGAATTTTCTGGATTTTGTGGTTTCTCTATTCATTATTGTTTTCGATTTTAGTCAATGATTCCGAGTTACTATCCAAAATTTGGCAACATAAGTTTATTGAGCCAATGAGATGGCAATGGCTATGATATCTGTTGTAGTTTCTAAAATTTGTGAAAGTTGCTGTCTGCTGACTCTTGGAATTGAGAGTTCCAGTTCTAGATTAGATTGAGGTCTTGTGATTGTTAACTGCAGGACAAGAAGTCGAGTACAAGAAGTCGAGTATAGACTTGGGATCATTGCTACAGGTTATACGTTCTGATCTCTAGTTTTTCTAACAATTTATGTCTTTGATTATGCCTTGTTGATTTAAGCTCTTTGTATAATATTTTGACTGGATGCTTTTCTTATAATATTGTCATTGGCATTCACTAGCCCTGTTTTCATCCGATGGATCTGTGATAGCATGGGTTGAAATCTTGAAGCTTTGTTATGGTCTAGGACTAGGTTTCGAAACAAGAAAAAGGCTTCGGCATGGTGATAGCTCTATGCAACATCATTTGCCAACCTTCGTGAGTGTCTTTTAGAGTTTACGGAATTTCCAACTTAGCACATTTAGTTTTGGATTTTAACGGCTTTTATCTACTGATTTTGAAACAGGAACACCAGAAAGAGAGTGAGTTCCTTTAGCAAAGAACAAGAAACATATAAATTAAGGAACTACACGAGAAGTAAGTGTCTCGCCTCATCTCCATAAACTCGTTATGTGCAACAATTTTAATGACTGTTGTTTTTCTACTGTATCTATGTGCAGCTTTGGATACTTGATTCATATATTCAAAGTGAACTAGTAGCTGTTCATTGGACTGTTTCAAGAAACGCTAAGTGAGCAGCTAAAAGAGACCCTTTGCTACAAGTAAGAAAAGCTTTGAAGGGTTACATGTACATGTCAAGTAGTGTTTCTATTCTTTTTGATGTTAGTTTTATTTTATTTAAGACTTGGTGACACTTTGTTATGTAAGACTTATTTTGGTTAATGTAATTTATGTTATGTATGTTGATTATTTTATGAAATGTAAAAATATAAATCTATTTAAATAAATTTTGAAAAAAAAAATTACAATAATAAATAAAATAGCATTAATTTTGTGATACAATAAAATATATTTATAGCATTCGATTATTGCTATGATATAGCTACGGTAGAAGCTCCTAGCATAGCGTGTAAAATGACTTATAACATTATCTTTAAAAATTTGAAAAGCGGGATAACATAGCATTTCTGTACTGCTATGGTATAATACTATACCATAGCATACGAACTTTTCGCTATCATATGTGAGGTATCTACAATAACAGTGGCCTAATATAGCGTTTGTAAAAGAGCTATGAATTACATATTATAGCGTTTCTCTCGTCCTAACAATGTACATATTTGTTGTAGTGCTCAAAACTTAAGATTACGTTTAAGATCAGTTTTAATAGATAATCCGCACAATACACATTGATAACTATCCAATTTTCTTCGATCTCACAAAAATATAACACGATATATGAACTGTTACTTATTCTAGTAAGGTGGTGATTGTACATGTCTGTACTCACTCGCAAAAGTATGTGTTCAACAAAATTTGATCCTATACAGATAGATATAGTTTAAATTCTACATCAAACAAAATGGATACTCGCTAGTCATGATTCGCATGTTCTGTCTCGAAGAGTATTGGAGAGTTGACATTGATCCGGTAATGAAGATAATCCCGACAATTTGGGATTTTTTACATGATTAATAAAACTTAATACGTTGGCCCAAGGTTTCAGTATAAATTAATAATGGTGTGGTCACATGGAGAGATCCATGCATGTGAATAGTGATTCATATTTTATACATATAAATCTTACAACTTTTGTACGATTCATTCTTACGTGACATTATCCCATTCTCTTATAAAAAAACAACAATAACAAAACAATTTCTTAATTAAGATGATCAGATTCACGGGTTACATTATTTTTACTAGACGACAAGTCTCACCGGCAATTTTGGACGCGTCTCCATACAATTCTCTCGCTAGGTACTAATTAGTAGATTTTGTATTGCCAATTAATTTAAAATAAAAATAAAAATAGTGTAGACACAAAACTAATTTATATCGTAGATATACTTGTTAACTATATTAATCCTTTGTATATCTATTATCGACTCAGACTATGTCCTGAAAGGACAATCCATGCCATAAGGAGATAAATATAAAAAACAATTTCATAGATAGTCATCAATCACGGACTTACACAATCGCTTCTTGTGGAAAGCTGAGGATCTTAAAAGATGTGAGGAAGAAAAGAGTCTAAAACGTAAACCAAGATTTAGTTTATCTAATACAAGATTGATCGGTTGCATCGATCCGGCGGCGACACAGACTGCAGCGATATAGATTCTTGTTTAAACTAGTTTTGTAGATTCTCGTTTACTGATTTATATGCCTAAGTTCCTAGCTAATCAGATCTTTTAAATAAACCTGCATTTAGAATTAACGAAAGTGAAGGAATGCTATAAAATGATATTCTTTTAGGTTTCAAGAAACTACTACATACTATCTACTAAATAAAATGCGTATTATGGTTTTCAGTAATTGAATCATGTATGGTTAAACTAATATCTGTCAATTTTCATGTATTGACATATATATTAATGAAAACATACAACAGTTTTCTGTTAAATTTGGTAAAAGTAAAACATATAACAAATGCCTTTAAGATCTCTTCAGGCTTTAAAAGCCATCATCATAACAGAGGTTTTGCATATTTGCTTATTGCAATCAAAATCAACCTCCCCGCAAGTCTACCAAATTTTTACGTGGATCGACTTTTAACTTTTCTGAAAAAGTTGAATAATTACTATTTACCTTTCTATAATTATATCTTCATGGCACTAGATTTGGAGCGTCGACAATCCATCTTCATCTCAATTCTAAAGCTGCGAAAATCCCATGCATATACAAAAGATTTTAAACTACGACTACCACCATTTTACAATCCCACTGCATAACTTTGCATGTATATATATTGCTAATTCCCATAGTCGCGCAAGTCAATCACATGTACAGTAAAACTTATATAAATTAATAAGGTCTGGACCATAAAATTTTATTAATTTATAGAGGTTTTAATTTATCGATAAATTAATATTTTATTAATTTATGAAAAGATTTTCTCATTTGCTTAATTTATAATCTTGGCTATCGTAACAAATATCAATTGTTTACTAGATTATCTAGGTAAAAATGATAAATGATAAATTTTAGAGTTTAGAAGAAATTGCTATTACTATTCTGCATGGTAATGATGAAGTCGAATGGTAATGATAGAACCAGTTACTAAAGAAGCAATTATCGCATCTAGTATTCTCCATAATTTTTGGATGCGATTTGAGAAAACAACAAATGAAAAAAGATCAAAAATGAGCTCCAACAAGAATGCAAATTCAAGAATAGGCAAACAACAATAGAGTCATATTTCACTAGATTTTCTTAGATATATATGTATATATGTATATATATATTAGTTTATTTGATTATTAATTTATAATATTGATGGGACCATATTTTTACATAAAATTTCTAAAAAAATTATTATCTTATTATTTTATCGAAATATGTCGTTTTTTACACCAGTCCAACTTGAGACCGAATAATTTATTAATTTATATCGAATATTAATTTAAAGACTATTAATTTATAGAGGTTCTACTCCATATTCATATGTTTTAAGTCTTAACTCATTGACAATAAATAGTTTATGCTTTTCATATGTATCCGTTGGTCTTCTGAATGTTTTTGAGTTTTGACATACAAAAGAGGAAAATTAAAATCATGCTAATTAGGTTACCTTAAATCAACCATGTTTAAATTTTGTTTCACTTTTGAGATACGTGCAAGGCTTGTGAAAAACGTTTAATCCCGGTGGTTAATAGAAAGCTACCTTTTGTGTAAAAGAAAAACAATCTTTGACCTGAATAGATATATGAAAAACTTTTGTAAGATGTCTTAACAACAAACACTATAAAGTATTCGATTCTGCATAGCACACATCTGTAATCAATTGTATTCTGTAATATATTAGGGGCAATACAAACACTGACCACTACCATTATTTTGACATTGATTTATACATTAAACATATACAACTAGCTAGCTTTGGACCTATTTACAAATCATTCTCTTTTCTCCAATTCCTTGTTTGCTTATATGGACTATATCTAGGCTACAATATATAGGTATAGAAAAAAATACTATATATTCCAAAACATTTGTCTAAATTCCTCATGAAACAAATGGACCCAATTAATCAAAGGAGCAAGAAAAGAGGAAGGATCTCTTTCTGTCTTTGTGGTTTTCAGAAAATTGAGGTGTCTATTCAGTCAAATGACAATGACAAATTCCATCGTTCCTTGTCTCGCCACGCCACTTGCCATTGTTGTTTTTGAGAAATTGAGAGGTATTTCTTCAGTCAAATAATAATGACAAATTCCTTCATTAGTTGTCTTTGACACTACCCATATTAGTAATACAGCAGCAGTCTCAATCCTTTTTTTTTTTTTTTTGGGTCAGAAAATCATAGGATACTTACGTATAATAATTAGCCGAAATGGTAAACAAGGCTGTGACAATGTCCTTAGTTTGTCTCATCCAAATCAATACTTACGTATAATACCATCATAAAAAATGCTAATAACCTACTTTCATTAGTAAAATAGGATTCGTAAATAGAGAAACAAATTTGGAAATTTGGATATAAAACCAAGAAATCTCCAAAAACAAATTTGGTTATGAACATAGGCAAGTTAACGAAAACATGTTTGCTCTTGAAAAAAGAAAGGACTCTCTACTTCTTATGACCAAGTGACCTGTAAATATTATTGTGCTTCATATTATAGTCCAACTTGATCAATCATCTTACTCGCAATTTGGCACGTTCATATCAACACGGTCACGGATGATGGTAATGAGAACATTTTTATTATTATTCTTTGGCTAATGAGAACAGTACTATAATAGAGAAATAAATATCTTAGAGACTTGTGTCTATAAAAAGAAGAAGACACTTAACAGTTTAACGTACTAATTCATTACCTGTTCACAAAACCAAACCCTAAACCCTCTTTCTCAACATGGGGCTTCTTCACAAGCAAAACCACGCCTTTGTAATACTCCTCCTCCTCGGTCTCCTCGCAGTCTCTTATGCTTGTGACTGTAGTGACCCTCCTAAGCCATCTCCAAACCCGGTTAAACCACCTAAACATCCCGTTAAACCACCTAAGCCCCCCACTGCCAAACCACCTACTCACACCCCAAAACCACCCACCGTTAAACCACCTACTCACACCCCAAAACCTCCCACCGTGAAGCCACCACCACCTCCATTCACTCCACCACCTCCCACCGTGAAGCCACCACCACCTCCAACCGTGAAGTATCCACCACCACCCACCGTGAAGCCACCACCACCTCCATTCACTCCACCACCTCCCACCGTGAAGCCTCCACCACCACCCACCGTGAAGCCACCACCACCGCCAGCTCCAACACCACCGGTCGTAACCCCACCACCGCCAGCTCCAACACCACCGGTCGTAACCCCACCACCGCCGCCAACGTCAACCCCAGAGACGCCATGTCCTCCACCACCACCTCCACCAACCCCATGTCCACCTCCCCCTCCACAGCACGTACCAACACCTAAACCAGAGACTTGTCCAATCGACGCACTGAAACTAGGCGCTTGTGTGGACGTGCTAGGTGGTTTGATTCACATTGGACTAGGGAAAACCTACGCCAAGGCAAAGTGTTGTCCACTTCTTGACGGTTTGGTGGGTCTTGACGCAGCAGTTTGTCTCTGCACAACCATTAGAGCGAAGCTTCTCAACATTGACCTCGTTATTCCCATTGCTCTTGAGCTTCTTGTCGACTGTGGTAAGACTCCACCTCGTGGCTTCAAGTGTCCAGCTCCAGTAAACAGGGCTCCTGCCTTGGGTTGATCTATTTCGTGTTTCATTTGATACACTGAATATTAAAAAAGGGTTTGAGACGTTAAGATCTAGATTCTTCTTTTATGTTTTGCGATAGCGAAGACAGTAATTAAAAGGATCTAAATTTCGTTATATATATCTCTAAAAATATCAAGCAAATTTTTATGTAATTGTAAGGTGATTATGTACGTTGAAATAATGTTATATGAAATTCGATTTTTAAAGGACAAATTCACTCAACGTGTACATGTGGTGTGTGTCGTCCTTGAGGACCTTGACCCATACTAAGTCAGTCAAATCGACATAATATAATATATATAAATTTGGGTATATGTACGCGTAATTCAACATATGTATAAAACTATAAATTATACAGATACGTAAGTGCAAATTTTTTTTATATGGATAATAGAAAACAACCATAGATATGGTCCTGCCTCGTTTTAAGATATTTTCTTCTTCTTTTTGTGTGCGCAACATCTCGTTTTAAAAATCCAAGCGTACAAAATAACAAAGAGTTGTGTTTTAAAAAAAATCATACAAAGATTTTGTGTCACATTGATCATGGTGATATCTTTGATCACCGTCACCGACTGAACCCCGTATGTATCCAGTGTCCAGTATCCTTGCGCTATCTTAACAAAATATCGTAATTTGCAAACATTTGTTAAGACAATGTAAGGGTTTGATAATTGGCAATCGCAGTCATAAGATGAATATTGTTTTTCTTGACACAGTTTGATTATCTTTTATTTCTTCTATTGCTAAAACCTTTTTTTCTTTGTTCTCGCTAATTTTTTTTTTTACCGTTGTATCATCATTTATCAATTAGTTTTACGGTTTTTTTTTTAGTTTGCTTTTCTGTATGGATACTATATACTTATTTTTATCTATCTATATTATTATTTTCACAGCAACTTTAGCAAAGAAGGTTTGAAGTTGAGAATTATTTACATCTCATGCCATTGTAATTTAATATTTTATTTAATAAAAATATAAAACAAAAAAAATTCATTTCAACTCTTTTCCATTAACAAAAACAAAAATTTCCTAATTTGTCTCCTTATTAAATCTGAAATAAAATTTCCAAATTTCATTCTCCTAAAATCTCTCTACAAATTCTTTACAATAATCGATTTTAAATATAAATTTATGAGGAGCCTATAAATCAGCTACATTTGATTTTCTATCTTCCTAATTAATCACCACATTCAATTCTAAAATACAATAATTTTGTCCCGAATTTCTATATATAAAATCATATTAAAAAATTAATGACTTATAATCAATCAAAATTAATCTAATAATATAAACTTGGCATGTTCCCATATATATATTATGCGATTTTATAGTTATTAATTTGTTTTAATTAATTTGTTTTTATACGATTTTATATATAGAAATTTGGGACAAAATTATAGTATTTTAGAATTGAATGTGGTGATTAATGAGATTAAGTTGAATATGTCCACCTATAAGTTGAATATATCCACCTATAAATAATGTTGACCCCTATTCTCAAGTTAGTATCACCAGCAACATAAAAAGATGCATCTATTTGCTATGCTCATTTAGCAGCTCCACATATACAACTGTGATGAAATATGTCGAGATGTCATGGAGTGATCACCAAATCTGGAGCAGTTCCTATGCCTCCCATCATCCCATGCCACAGCTGAAAGATAAGATTGTGACCTCTACGTTCTTTTGCTGATGGAAAACAGTCTAAAATAGCTGATTTTTTAAAAGTTTTTATGCTTTATAAATGTCTCTCCCCCTCTTTTTGTTTACTTTTCTCTCGGTTCAATACTTCTTATTTTATTTTTGGCCTATCATTCAAATTCACAGGGTTATATAGCTTCACGGGTTTGGATTAGTATTAATGTAAATTTGAAATATCATTATTTTGGTAGTACAAAATTATTCATTAAAAGTATTTATCAATATTAAAATATTAGACATATTTAATTAACTTGATTAAATTATGATTATGTAAAAGTAAATTATTTCTTTGTATACTACGGGTTAAATCCTAATATTAACTATCAAAATACACTTATACAATTTTAAACACTAAATAAATTAAACAAAAATTAACAAAAGAATGCAGCTTATAATTTTCATATTTTAGTTTAAATGTATCTTTCCGCGGTGTACCGCGGGTTAAAATCTAGTTTACTATCAATTTTTATATAAATTTTAAAGCTAATCAAATGGATATTCTCTTATTGTCTATTTATGTATTTTGCGTTAGAATTACTACAAATTACAAAGAAACTTTAATTAAATTTTCACATGTTATAGACTTATAGCTAGTTTCATAAAAGACAAAATATTATAAAATATGTGAACGAAAAAAAAAATAGTATGTAATCTTGTAATGTACAAGGAACTTCAATTATCGTTATTCTCTGCAATCATTCTTCATTTCCACTTAGCAATCTTCGAAGTTGCAAGTGAATTAATCTCAATCAAAAAAATGTTATTAAAGCCGGTATGTTGGAGTGTTTGTGATTTCCTCTACAAATTTTGCATCCCTCTTGAGCTCAAAAATTCTTAAGTTCACCATCTCCCCTCTCAACAACTCAGAATATTTTATCTAATATTTATTTAAAAATAAATCAAAATAAAATTAAAAAGCAAAAAAATTAAGAAAACAAATTCTGTATATTTTTATTTGAAAAATGTTAAATATTGCCTTGGTTTAGATTTTACAATTAAACGATATTATATATCGGTTTAGGTTTATAAATGAGAATTAGGGTTTAGATTTTACAATTGAAACAAAATTATATGTCGGTTTGGTTTAGAAATGAGGTAATTAGGGTTTAGATTACAATTAGAACAAAATTATATGTCGGTTTGGGTTTACAAATAAGGTAGTTAGGGTTTAGATTTTACAATTATAACGAAATTATATGTCGGTTTGGTTTACAAATAAGATGGTTAGGGTTTGGATTTTACAATTAGAATGAAATTATATATCGATTTGGGTTTAAAAAAGAGCGGTTTAAATTTTTAATTTTATAATAATGTATACATATTTTACTTTTTTTTTATATGAGGATGAATGAAGAGGTTCATCCCTAAGAGTGAACCCACATATTTTCCACTTGGACCTATATATATATATAGGGTATATTACCTTCTTCATAAAATGGGGTATTTTGTTCTTTTATGTTACACAAATGTTGAATGTTTTTGTTGTTTACCAAGCCGGTATTATGTTTGAATTAATATAAATTGATAAAAAAAAACAAAAGAAAGAATGAGAGAAAAAGAGCGATTTTTTGTGTGATTGTGAGACGATTACTTTTCCGTCTATTCCTCACACTTGTGACAGTTGTTGTAGACACCGGCGTTGTGGATCACGATCTCCATGATCACTGCGACGGGGTAGTTATCCCCACTAAGAAAACCACGTTTCCTAGTGATGCTGATTCCCTCGCAAGGGATGTCCTTGCTGAGGAAATAAGTTGGATAAGTAGATGAGGAGTGATTGGAAAACTTATTAGCTCTACTTATCCAACTTATTTCCCCTATCAAGATTTCAATCCCCTTGAGAGAATGGCTGATAACATCCGTAGAGTTTTGCAAGATCTGGACTTGGGTGTCGATGATGTCCCCATCGCACTTCCTTTTGACGTGGTCAACAACGCGGCAGCGGAAAACCGGTTCATAATCATGGACCGACCAGTGATGCCAAGACGACAAAATCTCCGCTCTCTTATTGCGGTTATGCCACGACTGTGGGGTCAAGTCGGTCTGGTCCACGGCCGACTCGTTGAAGGAAGGCGCTTTCAATTTGTTTTCCCATCAGAAGAATCAATGGAAACAGTGCTAAGGAGAGGACCTTGGACCTTTGCGGACCGTATGATGGTTTTGTAGCGATGGACTCCACTAATTCATCAGGATAATCTTAACTTTATCCCGTTCTGGGTCCAAGTTCGAGGTATTCCCATGCAATACATGAATCAGGAAGTGGTTGCCCATATTGGTCGGGCTATGGGCATGATCATGGACATCGATTATGATCAAGCTGCAGTAAAAAGGGCGGAGTATGTCCGCATCAGATTGAACTGGGATATCAGAGACCCCCTTCGTTTCCAGCGCAATTTTCAATTTACCCCTAGAGTCAACACCATCATGAGGTTCAGATATGAGCGTCTTAGGGGATTTTGTGAGGCATGCGGTATGCTTACTCATGATTAGGGGGCTTGTCTTCTCCGAAATGGTGGCTTTGATCCCTTCTCAGATGATGATGATAGTGACGAAGACATTCACCCCATGCAGCACCAGGAAACCAGAATGTTCGAATTGAGGAACTGAATGAAGGTGATGAGAATGGTAATAACAGAGCTCAAGACAATGGTCCGGTGGCAGATAATGTCATATTGGGAGATGCAAAACACCACCGTGATGCAAGCAAGGCACCCACTGAGATAAACAACAGGAAGCGGAAGAGGGAAGGTGGAGAGGGAGCAACACTGAACAGAGGAAGACAGAACACGAAGATGTGGAGGATCGAACATTGATCCTGAACTTGCTAGCGGTGTGGTGGACCCAAAACCACCACAGTCGATATGAAGAAAACCTGCTGGAACTGTCAAGGGTTAGGCTCAGACTTGACAGTTCGACGCCTTAAGGAGATTCATCAAAGTTTCTCCCGGACATTATCTGCCTTTCAGAGACAAAGCAGGATGATGATTATATTAGGGATATAGGGGGTCAATTGGGCTTGCTTAACTATGTATCAGTCCCTCCTATAGGCCTTAGTGGTGGTTTAGTTATCTATTGGAAAAATCATGTAGCTCTGTCTGTTTCTTTTGCTTCCCCTAATCTTGTAGACTGTTTAGTCAAATATAATGACAGTTCTTTTTATTTGTCGCTGGTTTATGGGAACCCAGAACCAAACCTTCGTGATCATACTTGAGAACGCCTAGAAAGATCAAATATCACCAGGAAAAGTCAACCATGGCTATTAATAGGGTATTTCAATGAAATTCTTAGTAATAGAGAGAAAAATGGTGGAAGAAATAGACCAGAAGCTACCTTTAGCAATTTTCGAAGAATGGTTCGAGAGTGTGGACTAATAGATTTAAGATCAATTGGGGATCGATTTTCCTGGGCGGGTCAAAGGGGACAGCATTATGTTCAATGCTGCCTAGATAGGAACATGGCTAACAAGGCTTGGCTAGATAAATACCCAGCTGCAACCACATAATTCCTAGAATTTGGAGAATCAGACCATAGACCCTTAGTGACATATATTTCTGATGTCGAAGAGCAAAAACGGGGTTGTTTCATCTATGACAAGAGAATGAAAACAAAGGAAGGTTTTCATGATGTTGTTATGTCAGGCTGGAAAGATAAATATAATAGGAACATCCCTTTGGCAAGAAGACTTCACCAATGCCGTCAACACATTTCAAGATGGAAAAAGGCGAATAAGATGAATTCTGAGGAAAGAATTAATATAATTCGATTCAAACATGTTCCAGAAGGTGCTCCACTAATAACAAGACAAGGCTTGAGATGAGATCTCAATCAGGCATACATTTGTGAAGAAATGTATTGGAAGCTAAAGAGCAGAAACCATTGGATGCAAGCAGGAGATCGAAATACAGCGTTTTTTCACTCAACTGCCAAAACAAAACATGCCAAACAGAGAATCAGTGCCATACAAGACGAACAAGGTGTTATACAAAGAGGAGATAAAGACATAGAGATAGCTGCTGAAGGTTATTTCTTGAACCTTTATAAGTTTGTTCCAGTGGACAAGAAGGGATACGAGGCAGTTTTCAGAGGATACACAACCAAGATTACTAACACAATCAATGATGACCTAATAAAGCCAGTCAGTATGGAGGAAATTAAAGCCTCGGTTTTTGTAGTAGGACCACACAAAGCGCCGTGACCAGATGGCTTCACTGCTGCTTTCTATCAAAACTTCTGGGAGGACATCCATCCTGACACCATTAAGAGGTACAAAACTTCTTTAATACCGGTGTTCTAGATAAGTGGATCAATCATACCAATCTCTGCCTCATCCCAAAAGTGGAGACAATGAATACAATGGCTGACTTCCGACCAATCGCTCTTTGCAATGTGGCTTATAAAATAATCTCAAAAATCCTAGTGAACCGCCTAAAGAAATATTTGTGAAGACTGGTCACCGAGAACTAGACAGCTTTCGTCCCTGGGCGCCTGATCACAGATAACATTATTATTGCCCATGAAGTTTTCCACAGCTTTAACACAAGAACAAGACAAGCAGTGTCATACATGACCATCAAGACAGACATTTCTAAAGCTTATGATCGGCTTGAGTGGTCATTTTTGGAAAAAACAATGAAGAGAATGGGATTCCACCCTTAATGGATATCCTGGATTATGAATTGCGTTTCCACAGTAAGTTACTCAGTATTGATAAATGGTTCACCAGAAGGAAATATAATGTCAGAAAGAGGTATAAGACAAGGAGACCCACTCTCTCATTATTTGTTCATACTATGTGCTGAAGTCCTCTCCCACCTGATGAATCAAAATATGGCTGAAAGGAAACTAACAGAAGTCCAGAGGTTAGCCACCTCCTCTTTGCAGATGATTCCCTCTTTTTTACACTAGCCAACGTCAGATCAACAAAGAAGATAAAAGAGATTCTGCACCAATATGAGCGGGTATCGGGACAGGCTGTCAACCTCAGTAAGTCTTCGATAACTTTTGGTAAGAAAGTTCGACAAGAGAACAAGACGAGGGTACGCCATATTCTCAATATACATAATGATGGTGGCGGGGGAAAATACCTGGGCATACCTGAACAGTTTGGGCGCAGAAAGAGTGAAATGCTTCACTACATCACTGAAAAGGTTAAAGCAAAAACACAAGGTTTGAACAAGAAATTTTTATCCACAGGTGGAAAAGAAGTTCTCCTCAAATCAGTAGCTCTGACCATGCCTATATACTCCATGAATGTATTTAAGTTTCCCAAAGAAACTTCTCAGGAGATCAACTCAACATTAGCAAGATTTTGGTGGAATTCAGATGAACACACTCAAGGGATGCATTGGTTGTCATGGGAGAGATTGGGGAGCCCTAAAAGCTTAGGGGGACTCGGATTCAGGGATCTGGAACTATTCAATGATGCTTTGCTAGGAAAACAAGCGTGGAGATTATTACAACAGCCCCAATGTCTAATGGCGAGAGTAATCAAAGGAAAGTACTACCCGGACTCAAACATCCTCAATGCAACAAGAAAATGAAAAGAATCATATTTTTGGCGATCACTCATTCATGGGAGAGATTTAATGAAACAAGGGGTGAGACCTTTAATAGGTAATGTACAGTCAATTGATGCATGGAATGATCCATGGCTCCCAACAAACCCACCAAAAGCTCCTGTTCCAAGAGGATACCCCACACCAACAGTTCTTAGTAACTGGATCATATCGGAACCAACAGCATGGGATCAAGAGAAACTAACAGAACTGGTACACCAAGATGATGTTGAGATAATAAAGAAAATCAAGTTATACTCGAAATAGGGAGCAGACCTCATGGGATGGCATTATTCAAAGAGTGGTTTCTACTTAGTTAAGTCAGCCTACTATCTCGCAACACAACTACAGGATCATCAACAACTACCAATACCGGACATCATAGATATGAAGAAGAAAATTTGGAAACTAAAGACAGCTCCAAAAATCAAACATTTCTTATGGAAAATGGTGTCACGGTTCTTACCAACAGGCGAAAACTTAAGGAGGAGACACATAACTGGTCAAAGTGTATGTCGAAGATGCTGCCAAGCAGAAGAAACAACCAACCATTTGTTTTTCACCTGTTATCATGCACAATCATTATGGAGAGCTTTGGGACATCCGATCGCTGGTTTGATTAATGCAAATTCATCATTAGAGGAAAATCTTGACAAAGTGTTGAGTTGCAGTCTGGCTAACAATAATGATTTCAGCAATCAACTTCCTATTTGAATCCTATGGAGAATCTGGAAAAACCGTAACCTTTTAGTTTTCCAGCGAAGACACCAACCATGGTCCCATACGATCAGATCAGGAAGACATGATACTGAAGAATGGCATACTTGTCAATGCTAAATGCTACTCACATAACACCATCATCATGCAGAATTAAGAGTTGGACAAAACCAGAGACTTCATAGTTCAAATGTAATTATGATGCCTCTTTTGTCAACACTGATAGGGAACCACAAGCTGGATGGATCATAAGAAATTCAAATGGAACTTACATGGGAGTAAGCCAAGCGAAAGGATCAAAAGTTCAGAATGCCCTAGAGAGTGAATGTCAAAGTCTTATTCAAGCAATACAGCATTGTTGGATAAAAGGCCTGCACAAAGTTGTTTTCGAAGGAGACTCCCTCGAGTTGACAAAGCTACTACACAGACAATCATTCAATTTTGGAATACATAATTGGATAAGAGAAACCTTACACTAGAAAGAAAAGTTTGAAGAGGCTAAGTTTACATGGATTGGAAGAGATGGCAACAAAATAGCCAATCATCTAGCAAAGGATCCTCTAACCAATAACAATACTTTCATGTTTCATTATTATTTTTCGGGTAGCATGATAAATTTCTTCCATGAGGATTATTGTAATGTAATTGATTGATAAAAAATAAAAAAAAAAAAAAAAAAAAAAAAAAAAAAAAAAAAAAAAAAAAAAAAAAAA